>NC_083283.1:56147113-56324613 GCF_963506605.1 Zootoca vivipara | reverse complement strand
AGAACTACAATGCATGGCACTTAAATAAGCACTTTTGGCACTTTTTGATGTTATGAGTGCAATAATATTCAGGGGGGGTGGGAATTAGGGCTCCCAACCGATAGCATCTGCCATTAACCAATTTATTGATTACATTCGATTACGCTGATATAATGCCAAAGATTCAACACTGAGCAAAGTGTAAAAGAATGCTCAATTTAACAAACAAAAGCAAGAAGTAACATACCAGAGCTAAATTGTCTCATAAAATAAACAGGTTGGGTCCCAACTCATGGACCTACCAATTAATTATTATTTTTTTGCTCCCTCAACTGATTAGTCACTTTAAAAAATCAAAATCTTTTTACAATTAAACTAGCAAAACCTCGCCGCCTAGAAAATACTCAACAGTCTGCCACGCATTTACTTGGGAATAAATAAGACCACCTAATGTCACTGATACCGGCTTTGAAACGAGAAGTACAGAAGTGTTTAGAAACAGAACACCAGAAGGCGAGTGCTGTGGATATTTTTGTGTCAGATAATTAAAATGTAGCATTTGTCCTTCAGCTTCATTATGGAACAGATACTATTGCTATTACTTTTCTCTTAGAAATGAGGGGGGGGGCTGATTTTCTCTAAACTGGCTAGGCAAACATTGTTTTAAATTGGAACCTATACAAATGAGCCTTCCCAGAAGTATAGAATGTGAACCAGGGATCGTTACGAAGTTGTTTACTAGCTGTACAGTATATTGTAAAATCGTCATAGAACTGAAAAGTGAAACAATTTATTTTGTACTCAAGCCTTAAAACCTAAGCACTATCTCTGCCTTATTTAGAACGCTAATTTACCAAATTAGTATGTATGAAGTGAAACTGGATTCTGCACTTTGATATTAATGGCATCAGTATAAAACAAGATAACAGTGCACAATAGAAAGTAAAGTCGCAAAGGTTCATGCAAGCCTTATCCTATTCACTGAACTTTTAGATTTAAGCCTCGGAAAACTATCCTTTCTATGATAATAAAAGCTTTAAAACAGTATTAATTATAAAGCTTAAGGAAAGGAGAATGAATTAGTACTCAGAGGCTGATCTACTTCAGCTTAATAAATATTTACTTTTCATGTTAACTTTTTTTTACAATTACTGTACTAGTGTCTAGGTTTCATACATATTTTTCATTTTTCTAAAGTAATGAGACTATGGAGGCCAGAGAAAATAACTGCACACTTCACTGTTTAGTTTTCTGGGCCACTCAACAAATGGACATTTGGGGATAGTGATTACTAGCAATTTAAACCAGCATTTTGTTCCCTAAGTTACTTACTCCACAGTCATACATCAGAAAAAAGGTTGAATCCTTTACTGTATGTTGCAAATGGCCAATTCTTTCTCAGACCACTCTTAGGCAGATATATGTGACAGTTCATATCCGTATATATAGCCAAGGCGGTTCAAAAAGTCCGTACATGTTTGGTTTGGAGAACAAGATAAAAGATCCAGCCCCTACCACTCCGGATACATAGTTAAGAAAGCTCAACCATGGCTGGTGCTATGTTGCAATTGACAAACCACAGTTTGAGAATAGCCTACAAACAAGAATATGAAACTTTTGAGCCGAAATAGGGCTTCACTTCATGATTTGCCCTAGCTATGGTTTGGTGTGATGTCTGGATTGAAAACCCACCTCTAGAGGTCACTACTCATAGAGGCTGGAGTGATGAGCAAATTAAAGTATGCAAAGGTCCACACCACTGTATGGTTCTCAACTACAGGCACAAACCAAGGTTTGGTCCAATGTCTAAACTGAATTGTCACCATAATTCTATATTATGTTAGACAAATGCATACAGAAATAAGCTCCCAGTAAATGTGTTTAGGTTGAAGTACAGATAGTGTTTAAAGAAGAATGTTGCAACTAATTCATACGGCCATTTTTAAAAGAGTCAAAGTGGTCTGGAGTACCAGAGTTGAATGAGGGAGGTGTAAACATAAATTCTGCTCCGCCATAAAGCTGAACAGAAGGTAGCTTTCAACAAGTCACTCTTTCTCCTCAGTCTAACTTACCTCACAGGGTTGTTGGGGATAAATTGGAAGAGCTGTAGGCAAACACCCTTAAGCTTTGTGGAGGAATAGTATATCAATGTGATAAAATAGTATTTTACCAGTGCGATAAAATAATACTTTCAGAAGTCTGAGAAAGAATTATTTCTCTTTCCAAAATTAAAATCCATATTCTGATAGTTTACAAATATTTCTCTAGATTACCTTTGACCCAATTCTATCACTTAGGTAATAGGAAATGAATGGAAAACTAAATTCCATGTTGTGCTCTAATTACTGAGACTGTATTTACCTTTTAATTTCTAGTCTACTGGCACCAAAGTGAGAGGTGCTTCTTCAAGCCTATTTTAAATGAGAGATAATGAAACTGATATTTTTTTTAAAAAACCCCAACAACAACTGCTTTTACAATACTTCTAAAAATCATCATAATTTTCAAAAGAGATTTTTCTTAAAGTTTCATCTGAAGTAAGCTCTTAATACTGAAAATGTTTCTCATAATTAATAATAACTCACTAACAGGAAAGGTGCATCGATTTTGGAGCACAGACAGTTTATAGAAATTAGATGATTCTAAGGATTCCCTACTTACGTTCTACAAAAGGTTAACAAAATTCGCTTTCATTAAAGGTTTAGAATCATAATGTGCAGTTTACTCTGCACATTCTTAATGAATTTCACGATCATCTTAAAATACGTATCTTTAGTCAATCCATTGAGATGTACCTATAAATACTGTTTTACACTGAAACAATCATCTGCAAAAAATATTGTACAAAAGAAAAGAACGGCATATTGAGGCTTCTGAAAATTTATAACAATAAATAAAAGAATGCAATAATGTAATACAGTGATGCTTGTAATTAATTTTTTCTCCTGCTTTTTGATTATTCAAATCGAAATCCCCATGGAGCCAGCCTTTCCCATCGATTTTAAAAAGAATTCGCTCTTGTCTTTGATGGAAATAGCCCATAACAACATTTTGTTGCCTTAAACATTCAAATGCTGCTTATACATGTCTCTCTGGGGCAAGTTTAAACTCTAATCATATTCATTCAGCACTCTCTTTTTTAATAAAAGAAAAGCCAAAAAGATGTCTTTTTCTATTAACAGGAATATACTTTCGAAATTACCTGTTAATTTACAGTGCACTATTTCATCTTAAATTTTTGATTAGCTTATTCTGAGAAAGTTTCTTACATTCTGATTGTAAACTAGTTTGGGTTCGGTCTATGTGAGAGATTCAATGAGTTGATGTGCAGAGAATATATCTGTATTCATGTCATACGCAGCCAAATCCACAGCCATAGTTCAGTCAAAATATTTGGATTAAAGCCAATGAGAATCTAAGGTGCCTGGATTGTGGACTGCGTTCTAGACAGGGAATGTCAGTGAAAACCTGTACTCCAGTCATTCCAGTTACCTGCATGGAGCAATACTACTACAAGTAGCTACTAAATTGCCTTTAAGGGTCAAACGTTTAGGTAGAAAGCAATACATTCCTATATGAAACATATACATCTCTGCAGAGAGGGAGATGAGAGATGGAGGAAAGAAGGGAGGAAGAGGGGGGAGCCAATGTGCCTCCAATTCTGGCATATTTCCCCCTGCGTACAAAGAGGTTTAGCACACCATGTCCCAGCATCTACTAGAGCAAGCTGTATTTGTGCAGTTTGCAAGCAGTACAAGTTCTCCATTAGAATCAGAAGGGCCTAACAGAAATGCAACAGGGGCTGTATGCTTTCCCATTATTAAGAAATAATCTTACATGTTAAGAAGAAAGAAGAACCAAAATCCTAAAATATGCACTATTTGCAGGGGGTAGTACTAAAGCAAATGTCACACCCGCTTTTACGTGCCGCTGCTGGCCACGCAGTCTTTGCATTTGTAGGACAACGCTCTCTAACCCCTCAAGAGCCTACTTTGCCTTTTCTTGTTCCCCTACCTGCTCTCAAATATTTTTATGTGTACAGGCACGAAATATGTTCCAGTATTTCCTAAAATAAATGACACAGAAAACTATTCTACTCTGAGCAAGCTTTGTCTCCGTATTCTAATTTTGCAAACAAGACCCACTACAATTATTATTTACACAGACCATTACAATTTACGTACAATTTAAAATAGTATTCTCTGAGGAAATCCTGTTCTAATGCTAATTTTGCTTCCCACGGCATCTTAAACTTTTGCATCAATTTCACAATGGCCATTGGTTATCAACAGGGTAATTTGTTTTTGTAGTATGAGAAATGCTTTTACTGTTGTCATTATTATGCTTTACATGACTTATTCACCTGCTGCTGGTTGTAAACCAAGGAAGCACAAAAACACTGGGGTGGATTCAAACATGGTAATGCATGGAGGAGATGCTACACAATCAATGAGACTTCAGTTGGTCATGACTAACTTAAGTCCCACCGATCTCAGTGAATCTACTCTGAGGATAATTTAAGCTCAATTCACTATGCATTATTTCTACACTATTCAAAGTGATAAATAAATTGTAACAAAGTGAATCCATTCAGCATACAAATGATGAAAAATCTTACATCAATTTTGAAATACTCATTTTCCCCCAAAGGAAAAAATCCTTACTAGCAAACTTGAAGATACAATGAAAATAAAAGCTTTAAAACCGGAAAACGGGCTCATGCAAGTATAATATACCTTAAACTATGGACATTAGCCAGTTTGCCAACTAATTAAACTTTCTGATTCTCAATGGCTACTCAAATAAAGATCGGCAGGTTGTGCACATTCAGATTGTCGGAATGACAAAGTATTTATCCGCAGTGTTTTCAAACATAACTTTACTTATCAAAATCTATTTTGTGTCAGCACAAATGCCCAGTTATCTTTTAATGTGCATGTTCCTTAACTGAACAGCTATCAACATCTAATATCATCCATTCGCTATAGATAATTAATACTACTCTTCCGCTTTAGCTATGTTATCTCTTAAAATAAACATCACATTAAAAAATAACTTTTATTTTCTCTCAAATTAATTCTTTTAAACTCTTTTTATGATAGCTCCGAATCCCATAAAGAAAGATGAATTATCACATACTGAGCCCAAGCTGTGAAACAGGAGGAGACAAATAGAGACCCCTACTGTGTTTAACAACGTAGAAGAAATTCCACACTCAATAGAAAAATTTCTACCCTTTTTTCCACAGGCCACATAAACTGATAATATGAATGTGAACGGTGGAGGGCACTCTTGCTATGCAAAACTTTACGTTGACCCAGTATGCTTATTTTGATCTATTCAGTGGCCTAAATTTCACTATTTAACAGCCACCTGTGGCACAGTCACTAACTGCTTTCTGCTTAAAGCAAATGCAACTCCCAGCCAGCCACTAGTAGGGCACTTCTTTGCACCTATAAAGAACACAAGCAAGCACTTTACATTTTGTTTTGACTAACTGTAAAACTGTAAGTATCATATATTAAAATGTTAGCAGTGTATTAGCAACGATACACAATGATCTGGCGAAGTTTAAATACTGCACGTATTCAGTTTTACCAGGATTTGTAATTCACTGCGAGCTAGCTCGTGTTTCCACTACCCAAACACAGGTGACACAAACTTTTATTAAGAGCTAATGCAACATTAAGCTTTAATGGCTGATGTGTATCAAGTGACGAATTATTAAATACTGCATTAACAGGAGTCTAAAAAATGTAAGAGATCACTTTTTAATGCGACTTTCCAGCTTCAGATACTGTTCACAAAACAAAAGCTAACATCTAACCCATTTTGACGCTTACAAGTTGGAGAGCACGAGAAACGGAATACCAGTTTGATAACGGAGAGCCTTCTGTAGAAACATATCCACTCCAACAGCATCGTAGCTATTTGCATAAGTGCATGGTTGCAATATCAGGCCTGAACTCCAGCCTTGAAATATAGCGGTATCTCACCGATCTAGCTCTCCACGGATAACTATTCTATATAAATAAAGTAACATAACCACTAACAAACCAACTGGGTCAGTTGCCATCATCCTTGTGAAACATTAATATACATAGAAAGTGAGGTGGATGGCCAACAAAGTTGCTTCGATTAAGCAAAATAAAACTGCATCAGCTCTGGCAAGGTTAATTAAGGAATTCAAAGCTACATAAAAGAAGGCTCCCCCCCACCCTCTTTAGAACTGTAAAGACTTGTGTCAAACTAGATGGGGCATTTGATAAGCTGCACAGAATGTACCAAAAACTCAGGCGGATCTCTAGTTAACACTCAGAGTCGGTGTTAACACTTAACAGAACAAGTGGTAAGCCGCGCTGCCAAGGTCAACTGCACAGATGTACTAATTGTATTATGAGCTTGACATCTAGTGGCCACCCCTGGCAGGGCAAAGCAGGCAAAGGTTAAATCAGCAAACCTTGTCAAAGCACTTCTAACTACCCACCCTCAGGGAGAGTCCATCGGAAAGCTCGCTGGCACTCCACAATCCCACCTTTTCATTGACAACAAACAAAAAAAGACTCTGTAATACACTCAGCACCAAAGCACAGAAAACAGAAAAGGGGGTGGTCTTGAATGCTAAACGTAATATATCTACATCTTCAACACAAGGAGAAGGAAGGCATTCCTTTGCAAAATATGCAGACCTCCTATTGTCTTTCATCGGTGCATATTATTCTATCCTAGCTCAGCAGTCTAAACTTTTTACAAGAACTGCTTTTGAGTTCTGCTTAGGTATTGCTGCCACATTCATTCATGATTAGACAAAAGAATCACCCACAGTATGGTATTCTTTGATGATATATATATATATATATATATTACAAAAAGAAGCGTTGATATTTTATATTTTCTGTGGTACTTGTGTGACATGACTTGTCACTGCCTTTGGCAACTATCCAGCACTTGCTCTATTATTTAAAAAAAACCCATGGATCTCAAAGTGGTCTACTCTCAAACAGGTTTAGGAGGAGACTATGTATGCACAGCTCGTTTCCTTTCCACTGCTTAAGTTCATTTTCCTAGAAAGCACTCTCAAAAACCCCATCCAAACTACTTACTGAATACAAATATTTAAAGTAAAAGTGAAATTATTCATATAAAAATGAAACTGCAGCAGACATTTTGCACTATTAGGTGAGCATAATTTTGAATCTATCTATTGCTTACTGTTGAAGCTATTTTTAACTAAACCTTCACTATTTGTAAAAGCATGCTGTGTTATTTTGCACCTAAAATGCATCATTTCTGTGTTTTCAATTTTTCACCTCCTATTATATATAGTTCAAAATATGACAGAAACTATTCAACATCCGAGCGCATCTGCTTTATTATCCAAAGCTGAATGGAATCCTGCCCTTATTTTTAAAAAAATGCTTACTAGACATGCTAGTGTGGCTTTGGCATTCAGTTAACAAACCAATTCTTAAAATCCTATGTTTAAATGGATGATGCGCACAATTTTGTTTAGGCTGATTCAAATTTCAGAATATTTGTGTGTTAAAAAACTACAAGTAGCTGCTTTAAGAATATATATGATTCTTTAAAAACACATTTTGGCTGGAAAAGTGATCAGCATTCAAATTTGAACATCCAGCTTATATTAATTGCACAGAGCTGATTGTAATGATTTTTCAAATAAAATTAAATGTTTCTTATTCATGAAAGACATATGTTTCACTGCCTCCTTGAAGAGGTATATCTGGGATTAATAGCACAAAGAATTTGAGACTTTTTAGTCTGCTTTATCATTTGCATACTAAAATAATAAACTAGTAAATTTAATTTCTGCTATTAAACAATGCTTTTGGAGGGGGTCTTTGAATAGATATAAAATAGGAATGAAATTATTATAATGCAGCCATCTATAAGTCTACAAGTACAAGCAATACAAGTTAATTGTCTTTCCTCATGCCAACAGTTAATCAGCAAATCTTGTAAAGGCTTATTTTTAAACTGGAAAAACAAACAAACCAATGACCTAATTATTATTTGAAGTAGAAAGCTTGGAAAAAGTCACACAATTTCATATTTAATTCAGGGCTTAGTGTTACTTCTAGTGCTCTTAAGAGTATTACATGTTACAGAACAGTATAACGTAATACCCACACTTCTTTATCTATATAATTTTAATGGACATTAGCAAGTATGCTACAGACCCACATCTACAAAATAAATGGCTATATTACAATGAACTGAGGGCAGGGAAAAAACCAACCCCAAATGTCTAATATAGTACTGAAGTGAGTTAAAATATTTATATTCCTAAAGGTATGCCTATATCTGTCTGTTTGGACATATATCTTTCTATATCTATTTAAAATGTGTCAAAATTATGAGCAGAATTTCAAGAGCAATAATATCAATGTATGACACACACACACACACACAAACACACACCACAATACAAATGTATTTTTGTTAGCCATGTAACATTACTGTAAGAGTTGGTTCTTACTACACGTAAGCTAAGCAATAATTACTGTTACCTTAAAATACATTAAGGTACAAAATACATTCTCAAAATTTCTTCTAATAATTATTTTAAGGCCATCTCTGATCAGTCATCATGCACTAGAAAATGCTTAGGGTTCCCCCTCTTCCACATTGTCACTGCATTTGGGTTAAAGTGTGTGCAACATTCCCATTTGCTGTAACAAAACAAGACTGTTCTGTAATGCTAGTAATCTGTTGATTTAGAGATAATCATTTAACTGGGGATGTAAAGTCTCCTGATATTTGAGATTAAACTCATTCAGCATAGAGAGCAGCAAATTCACCATATTGGGTTTTATAACAACTCCTTCAGTTATTGTGCCACTCTTTATAATGACCATTTCTTTCAATATGGCACCCTTTAAAACGTTTAGTGCATAAATACCTTTCATTCACTACTTGTCAGCATAAACCGCTATACAGATTCTAATTAATCGCTGCATGCAAGCATTCATTCTCCAAATTGCCAAAACTATCTTTTCCCACAACAAACGTTTCAAAATATTACTTTGCGATATTCTGAGTGGTTTTCATACTTCTCAGAATGCTCTGCTTCGTGAAATAAAGTTGCACTGCACTGTAGTTCAAGCTGACTTCAACAATTATTTATTGTCTTGCTAAAACTTCCTATTGTAACACTGCCACCTAAATTGACTGGCCTTCGTATAACTTTAAATATGGCCTAATGTTTATCTTCCACTCTGTCAAACTGTCAGGTTTCTTTTTGCTACTGTGTAACATAATATCTGCCAGAAAAAGGAGCATTCACTCTTAATAGCTTCCCTTAATGAAAGTAGTCTTCAAATGCAACATTAAATATGATTCTATGTGTGTGTGTGTGTGTGTGTGTGTGTGTGTGTGTGTGTTTATACACACAGAGACATACACATATATGAAAGAGGCAAGCTTTATAGACTTAGCAGCAGATTAAGCAGTTATGTTATATAAAAGACTAAGTAGTTAAAAATACTAATGAGAATGAAGGTTGAAATATATTTAGATTATAGAGTATTTTTATTGGGGGGGGGAAATGCTGCAAGTGTGGCTTTTTTGGCGTGCTATAAATGGTGAGAGCTAGTTTTTGGCCTGTTGCAATACAAGAGCCAGGAACTGTGGCAATGCCTTGACTATAACTGTAAACTACAATGAGGAGAGCTGACTTTATAATATATGTTTGAACTCTTATGAGCCTTTAAAGAGGAAAAAATACTTAAATGTAAAAAATGTGTAAATGATGAGCACCATAGTCTTGTGCTTACACATACAGCAACTTATGTACCTCCCTATATTCCGGTTTCTGAAAATGAAAGTGCAACATGCAAGCAGGGCTACTTCAGCTCATTACTAATCCCTTACAATAATGTTTTACTCTATGAATTAAGATATATTAAAAAGGGACATAGAACATTCTGATTACAACATTCTAAAGCAGAGAAGTATTTACATTGTTGCATTTTAAGGGCTGCTGTGAAAGCCGATTTTGAGCTATTCAGGGACCACAATAATAACGCTTTTAAAATTCCTCACTGGGATGCAATGTAGTCCTTTTGATGGAAAGACTGTCTTTCTCATTCGGCAGAAATAAATCCATTCATTTGATCATGTAGTCATTGAGGGCAATACAAAACAAACCAAGTGTGAGAAATTCTATGTGATGAAGTAAACAAAACAAAACCCCAAAAAAGAAAAAAAAAGAGAAAAAAACATTTCCATGACAAAAAGATTCTTTGTTCTTAATCTACACACCATATGCAAGCGTTTCTTTTTAGCATATCTCCTGTTCTAATCTTGGGTGACATGGCTACATAGATAAGAGGTGCTAAGCAACCCCCCCCCCCCAGAAAAACCCTCCAAGCTGAACAATTTTCATCAATTTATTAACTCACCAGAAGTACCATAATGAGGCACTTTTTTCCCCTTGTTAACTTTTTAAAATATTCAGTGTTGTCTAAATTCTTAAACCAAGGACCCCCCCCAAACCACTACAGATTTAAATAACAATGCTGTATCTTTATTAAAGAAATGCTGATATGCCTACATTGAAGTATTTTGAAACCAAAGGAAGTGTTAATAACAAAACAAGAAATGCGTAATTTTATACTTCTGCTGTGACCTAGGGAACTTGTTTCACTGCCTATCCATTATTGCCATTACCCAAGAAGCTTTTCACATTACTAGCTGCAGCCAACCACTTCCACTTCTGTTTTTGGAGTCCTTTTAGGAAAAGGAGGTGGTAGGAATGGTAGCCCGGCGCATTTGCCAATATAGCATGTGTTTATGAAACCAAGCCACACTGCCCTAAGCTTCAAGGCTGTAAAGTTTATTTAAAATAGTGGAAAATCCTTTGTTGCCAACTTCTTCTCCCACCCCCCCCTCAGAACAAACTCCTTTTCCAAAGTGCTGTGTTTTTTACTGGGCAAAATAAAAAGGAAGAAGGGCTGGATGTAGTAATTATTGATCAGCAGGGAGGGGAAGAAATTTATTTCCAACCACGATTTTTCCTGATTATGCTGGAAATGTAGGCTTTATAAGGGAAAGGATGAAAAACTTCCCAGTGGATTTTGTCTTCCCCTCCAGAAAAAAAAAGTGGCAAATTTTAAGTGCCACATGGTGAATATAGTTACAAAGTGATCCTAACACATTCGGAAATGACAGCTCAAGAAAATAAGTTTGACCAGCTGCAAACCACAGAGATTTGGAAATCAGAGACTACTTGTTTCATCAGCAAGACTGAGTGCGCCCTTTGGCACGCGGGGGCCCAAAGAAACCCCTTTTTCAACCTTGCGAGGAGGAAAAGAAGATGCCAATTCATAATCCAACCTCGAAGCCATGGGCATCTTCATGGCAATAGAGATGGGAAAGGAAGGCGGGAGTAGAGACCCAAGCTCTGGCCCTGAGGGCAGGCAACTTATCCACCCCAGGCCTCCCTCCCTCACGCCCAGGAGAGACATCTTCTCCCTTTGCCCCCCCCCCAGAAAGGAACCACCACCACCCCCTTTGGCCTCGGCCTGTTTCTTTGAAGGAAGCGGCAGGAAGTCATAGGCGCAGATAGCGATCTTCTCCCAAGCCCTCGGCCTGGCCACCTTCTCTGGGCGTCGGAGGGAGGAGGAGCCTCGGGGGCCTCGACGAAGCCCCCTCTCGCCCACGAGTGCCCAACGGCCAGGGGGGAACGGAGGGGCTTACTTCAGAGTAAAGCACGGTCAGGATCGGGTAGGGAGATGGGGTTTTCCCCCTCCCCCTTCATACAGAGAGGCCTCGTGGGGTTTATTTGTTGCCAAGGGGGACGCGACAGCTGCCGCCGTCAGGGCCGCTTCCGGGCGGTTACACCAGCGGAGCCCCAAGTCCCGAGGCGGGCTGGAGTTTGCAGCCTCGGCGGCTTGGTAAAAACCGGGGGGGGGGGCTCTTATTAACTTTTCGCTGGGTTTCTTCCGTCCAAAACTCTAGATTGTGAACCCCGATGGGGAGAGGCGGCGAGAAGGCGAGCCTCGGCCGGGCGTGGGGGGCGTCCGTCTCCCACACGGAAGGCTCTGCCTGCTCGCACCCCCCCCCCTTCGAAGTGTCTCCCTCCGAAGCCCAGCCATAATTCAAGCGGCCGGGCGCACGCAACAGGGCCAGCAAGGGCTTCGCGACAAGGGAGGGAAGCTGGGCAAGGTGGAGGCGGAGGGAAGCCGGAAGAAACTTGGGCCGAGCGGCTTAACTTTCCTTCCCAACGCCGGCTGCACTTTCTGCTGCCTCTCACTTCCCGGAGGGTGGGGTGTAGTTTCTACGCTGAGCTCTCCACCGGATCTCCCAGGATCAGGAAGCGCACACCCCTCAACTCCAGCGCGCAAAAAAGCCCTCCCTGCCCCCAGGGCTGCTGCGCCCTCTGGCTTACCCTGCTCCGAAAGCACCTCGGCTTGCAGCTCCTCGTCCGATCTGAGATGCTGGGGCTTGGCTTGCTTTCGCCGAGACATGCTGCTAACTGAGGCGTCTTCTGGTGCCTGCTTTTTGCAGAGACATCGGCGAGAGGTGGAGCGCTGGGGTGGGGTGGGGGGGAAGGGGTGGTGGTGGAGGGGCGATTAGGTAGGTGGGGGGAGGAGGAGGAGGACTTGGTGGCGAGGGGAAAGTCGAGTCGGCGTCGGGCGGGCCACCCCTTCCTCCTGATTTCGGCGCCGATCAATTAAGAGCAGCAGCAACTCCCCCTTCCCGGCGACAAACTCACGAAGCGCCCGAGCAAGTAGCGGCGGCGGCGGCGGCGGCTGAGCCGGGCGGGGGCTACGCGGGTCTGTGCTGGGTGCGCGGCCGGCTGCGCGCCTCGCGCATGGGGCTCAGTAATTATGATTGTGAATAATGCATGGCGATTAATGATGCCGGGGGCGAGCGCGGATTGGCCCGGCTCCAGCGGGCTCGGGCTGCATATGTAAATGAGGGAGGACGCTCAGCAATTAGCCGCCTCAGTCCGCCCAAGGATGCGTCTGCCCGGCACCAGCAGCGCCTCCTGCAAGAGGCACCGACTGCAGAGGTAGCGGCGGCGGCGGCAGCAAGCGGGGACACGGGCGGCGGCGGCAGCAGCAAGCAGCGCAGTACAGCATGCACCCCCACGGGGCTCTCTCTCGGCGTGTGCATTCACTTTACACAACATAGGTGCCAAAGCTTCCCGGCTGCGGGGAGGGCATGTTCTTTCGCGGCTTTTCCTCCCCTTCCTTTCAAACAAAATTACATCACTCTGTGTCTTTTTTCCAGGTTCCTCTTTACCCAGAAGTTAGTCTGCATCGCCCTTAAGTTTCTTTCTTTCTTCTTCCTGCTGCGGCGCCGGGCTAACGTCTTTTTGTCGAGAGATTCTTTTTATAAAAAAAGAAAAGAGGAAGCGGGAGAATATAAACAAAAAGAGCGAGCGAGCGCAACTTTTGCCTGTGTTTGTTTTCTGCTCTTCGCTGCCTCGTACTGCACGTTTATGGCTCGCGTCGCCTTCCCTTCTGCGATCGCTGGCCGCCTGCGATGACTTCTGCTTCTTTGGGGAGGGGGGCGTTGTTTGGGGATCGGGGAGGGGATCGAGCAGCCAAACTCGAGGACTCGGGGGTGGGGAGTTTTGTCTTTCACCTCTCGCCTTCTCTTCCCCTCCTTCTTTGTCTTGCAGCTTCTCTCTCCTCTCACGCCGACCAACAAGAGTCGCTCGGCCGGTGCCTCCTTTGCTATAAGATCGCCGGCGGTGGCCACTTCCTGTTGTCCGGTGGTCGGAAGTTTTCTGTTTTCTCCTCTCTCTCTCTCCGGCTCCGGCACAGGTTGCCGTGTGACTTCCCCGCTCTTTGGGGCGCCGCCGCCGCCGCTCCTCCTCCTCCCCACTTGCTCCCGTCTCCCTTCTCCCGAGTCGCTGCGCCCTCGGTGCCAAAGGATCTCGGTTTTGTTTGCAAAGAGAGAGAGACAGACAGACAATCCTTGGTCGCCGGCAAAGGGGGTGTGTGGTGGGGGGGAGGGGGGGAAGGTGGGGAAAACCCACCACCAGCGACCCCCAGCGAGGCTTGGGAGGGGGCGTGCGGGGTTGGCGCGGGGGAGGGAGAGCGAGGGTTGGGCTGCCGCGGGGGAGGTGGGTATTCCCTGGCCGCCTCCCCCGCCTCTTCCTCCTCCTCCTCCTCTCCCACTTTCGTCGATTGGGCGGCAGCCTGCCTTGGCACCCGGCGCTCGCCAATCGATGCCTCCCCCTGCGCGGGAGAAGGAGGACTGCGCGCCGCCCGGGCGTCGCGGGTTTCGGCGAAGAGAAACTTTCAAGTTGGGCAGCGGCGGCGGGGCTCTCGCGGACTCCGCCTCCTTCTTTCTGCTGCTGCCCCCTCGCCGCCGACGCCGGACGAGCAGCTCCCGGACGCCACCGAGGGCGGCTCTCCGCAGCAAACACTTGTCCACACCGGTGGTTCCCCCCTCCCTCCCTGCCAGACTCCCTCTCTCCCTCTTTTGTTTTCCCCAAGAGAGAGGAATCCCCTCTTTCCTCCCTTCGATCCTCTCCTGGGATTTCCTCCCAAGTTTCTCAACTGTAGTCTTGCTTCGCGACCGGGGGGGTGGGGGGGAGGCTGGGCGCTCCGCTCCGGATCCACCCCGAAGTGTGAAACTCAGCCACAAGTTGGGCACGAAAGACCCCATCGCTCCCCACGACGGCGCCCACCTCTAGGGTGTCCCACGGACCTATTCGCCTCCTCCAACCTTTACATCAACGCTCCTGCCATCCTTTCTTTTTGTTTTCTTCTCCATTTTCCCCACTGACTCTCTCCCCCCCCCCTCCCCAAGTTTTGCCATCCGAGCTAAATATCGCTGCTGCAGCTTTGGGGCTCCGTATCACCTCCGGCAAAGTCTTTGATCGCGGGATTGCAGGCGCCCACCTTGCAGAAACGGGGGAAAGGAGAGGCGCGGGGGATTTGGGGGAAAGGGTTTTCCTCCACTTCCTTCCCCCTCTCTCTTGCATTAGGCCCCCTCCTTTCACGTAATCCCTCCATCCTTAACCTTTAAGGACATCCACAGCTCGGCTTCTCTGGGGGAAACAGCGCTTGTTAGGGAAACTTTTCCACGCTGCGTTCAGCGGAACCAGCGCCGTTCCTACCGAGCGCTTCTCCGTTGCGCCGGCTTCCCTTCCCTTTCTGTTCCGTTTGTTGCGGGGAAAAAAAGTTTAGACAATCCCCGCAATCTGATTTAATTTTTTTTCTCAATCTCTCCCGGCGATCTGAATTTTTTTCTCATTTTCTCCCCCAATTTCCCCCTCTAAAACACGTTGAACTACGCCTTTTCGCATCGTTTTTAATAGTCGAAGATTTTGAACTAAAAACAAAACAAAACCCGGAAAGGGCTAAACGAATAGATTTCCCCAAAACAACCCTCCACCTGGAGCGAGACTATACACCACGAAAGCAAACCCAGAGAGCATTTCCTGCTAATTCTCCCCATATTCCAAGTGTTTCGAATGCGATGCATACATGTTGTGAACGTGAGACTTTTATTTACTTTTTATTGCTATTTGTTTTGAGTTTCTCTTATTTATTTTCTCCTCCTTCTCTCCCTCATTTGCCTTTCTGACTTCTCTCCAGGAAGACTTGGAATGGTTCAAGGTAGCTGGGAAGTTTTGCAGTCTCGGCTGGGTCATCTGCCAGCAGAGAACTGGGAAGGGGAGGGGGAGACGAGAAAGGACGAGAGATGCAGCTCGGCGAGAATCGGAGTTGCTGGGGGTTGTGTGAACGTTTCCCCCACAAGTAGACTCCTTTTCAGGACCCCCCGCGTATGTGCAAAAGTGGGGCTGAAAGGAATAGGTCCAGGGGACCGGCAGCGACTGCTGCTATAGAAACCTTCCGGCCGGGAATTGAAACACAGGCGGGTCCGAGATCTCCCCTTTCTCTTTGGCGTGTTGGCATTTCTTACGAAGTGCAAAAGACCAGTTATTTAGTTTGGCTGTGATCCTAAGCACATTTACTTGAAAGTAAACGCCCGCTGGATCCGAGGGAGCTCCATTTCCAGTTCGCGCCTGCCTTGGGATCTTCTATGCCTTCCAAGAATATGTACCCAAAGCATCTTTCCCCGATCAGATTTAGATAGCTATATCTGCCTATATAAATACGAATTCAGTTTCAATCCGGTCGTCACCTGCAAAGCAATTTCTTGGAAGCTTGTCCACCATCCCAAACCATGTTTTTTGTACATGGATTCAAATAAAATATTCTTATAAAAAATATATCATGAATGAGAGTTGTCTAAAAGCTTACTTTCGCTTCTTGGAAATCCCCAACACATACACTGCTAGAGATTTTGTGAGATGGGAAAGGTTCTCTAAGGGGGAAACGAAAAGGGGGGGGAAAGAGCCACTTAGGGATGTTTAATGACCAACCGGCCTTAAGAAGGCATCGTTTCCAGATTTGTATCTCCTGTATTTGCATAGCACTGCATCTCACATCTTTTCCGGTTTTGTTTTAAACACACAGAGACACACGTGTTGTTGTTGGTTATTTAATGCGGGTCGGGGGAGATAGAGGTGTGTGTGTGTGTTCTGGGAGTCGAAGGACTTCCGAAAGTTCTTGCTTTAAAAAACAAAAGAATACCAACACTCCCCCCCACCTCCTCTGCTTGTGTGGAAGTGGGTCACCAGAGGAAAGCCTTTAATGGAAGGGTCGCTCATCCTCTTTACTTCACACCTGATTGCTCACTGCCACCCCCACCCCAAAATCTTTCCCCCGATCCGGCGGAGAGAGGACCGACATTTGTCAAATCCGGTGGCTCCCAACTTTGGAGATGCCGCTTTTTCTCTGAGGGCTGCAGTTTAAGGGAGAAACAATCAGGATGTGAAGAATCGAAACCGCACCAATTCTACCTCTCCCTACAAACACTTTCTCTGTCACGTAAGAAAGTTTTCTGTAGCCCTATCCTAAAACCTTCAAGCCGAAATAAAGGAAGTAAAACGTAGGGCGATATACAGAGACACTTTGGATAGTAGGTTAACTGAACTATGTGCATAGCTGCCGAGTTTTCCCTTTTCTCGCGAGGAAGCCTATTCAGCATAAGGGAAAATCCCTGAAAAAAAGGGATAACTTGGCAGCTATGACTATGTGTGGATTACAGCACAAGCGTCGAGATATTAAAATAATAATAATAACCTATAAACCCAAAAATCAAGAACGTGTGCATACAATCCCTGCCATTTTACTCCTCGCCCTACTGGTAGTACAGAAACCTTATAATATTTTAATACATAATAGTGGGTGGTGCGTGGAGGGGGGGCATTATCAAACACCAACTTGCTTTGCCCCCTCCCCCTGTAATTAAATCTAATTTGTTAATTGCCCTTCCCTCCGCAATGGTGTTTTCATCTGAATGGAAGGCACGCAATCATTTTGTCTGCTTGATAATAATATTTTTCCAATTAGTACTGTATTTTGTTATAACATTAATGGGATACACAATTATGCAGGCTTCCTTTCATTCGTATGCTTGAGAAGTGGGGTGGTTGGTTGGTGGGAAAGGGGTGGCAGAGGAATCTGATCTGCAAGATTGATTTCTCAGGAGGGAAAAGGGTAAAGAGTTTAATCTCCCTTGTGTATATGCATATCTATATAACTCCGGACAGAGGCTCGCAAATCCGAGAAAACATTCAAAGAGAAACTCACGTGCAGAGAAGGTGGGGCTGACACTTTCAGAGTACATGCTAAAAAAAAGAGAGAGAATAAATTTCCTGATTGCAGGGGTGTGTGTGTGGGGGGGGGCGCGTCCATTATACGGAGTTTAATGTTCATTATCTTTTCGTTCCCCTCTAACAGCGTCCTCTAATTCATGTCTGCTCAGAAGCACACCCCATTGAGCTCAATGGGATTTACTCCCGGGTAAAGGATGTAAGAGGATCGCAACCTCAGCCTCCAGCTCGAGCCATTCCTCCAACTAGTAGTCCCCGGCCCACCCTGAATCCCCATCTCCCCTCCCCTAGTTTTCCTTTGCAAAACTTGGAAGTTTCAATTCGCTCCCCACCCCTCATCCCCCCAAAAAAACACGCGCGCGCGCCTATGAGGCTCTTTAAAGAACGGGTGGCAAATCCGCCGGCACTTGAGCGCAGATATTGCTAGATTAATATTATTATTGGTAAGAAGAGGTAATTGATAACACCACCTGCCACTCCAGAGCAATCAGGATGATAAATGTTTCCATCAGAGGGAAATCTGTGCTTGGTCTACCACAGCCTAATCCAAACAGCATGTCAAATGTCAATTATAAAGATGTTTCTTTTCTGTTACAATTTTTTTTTGGAAGGGTGCTGGTGGAAGAGGAAAGGACGAGGGAGGTAGAGAGCAACTATCTCTGCCTGACGAATTTATAGAGCCTGCCCGGCGCTTAGGGTTTCCTAAATCTTACCTTTGCCTCCAGTGTGTGAGCCTGGTCAGTTTTTGCTTTTCCATTAGAATATTGCCCTAGGATGTCCTCAGACTGAAACCGACCGTGCTCTTAAGACAGCAACTGGACACAGTTCCTAGGTCTTTCTCCCAATTAACCAAGGGATTAGTAAAAGGATCAGTGAGAAAACAGGCAGTTCTGAGATATGCTTTATTTCCACATCACATTAAAAAAAAAAACCCAACAAAACACCCAGATCAAGTTGAGGCGAGGATGGGAAGGACAGAGGTGCCTAACTAGGATGGTCCCCACAATGCATATTTAGCCCAGAATCCCCACGATGCGAATTTACATGAAACTAAACCCCCCCACTACTTTCAATGGGGTTGCCTTCTTTGTGCTCAGGACCTCAGCTTTGCATATGCAAATATCATCTAAAACGACCGTGTACAGTAGATGTGTGCGCGCGCCCGCGCGTCCATCGTTATCTGTCTGGTATACGTTGTTATGTAGTTGTGTACCTACCCGGCTACACATGTGCAAAATTGGCACCAGCGAAATGACCATGGAGATGTGTTATAGGCTATATATAGACGCATAATCCAACTATTTATTTTCACGCACTCTCACACCCTCCCAAGCACGCACACACACGCAGATTTCACCCTTCCTCTCTCTCCAAACGCGCACGATTATAGACATCTATTTGTAAGGTACAATGCATATTTCAGCAGATTATGAGTGTAACGGGCTCCCTCCCTTGCGTAAAAAAGAGAGGAAAGAAACTTTGCTTCCACTCAGTTCCAGATACGGTTTTTCTTTAAGATTATTATTAGCTGGTATTAATAGATGCACAGGCCTCAAAAGACGAAATCAGCTATTGATAATTGCAAGAAGTATACGGCAGCTACTGTATCGATCGGCTTGTCCCTTATTCCCCTGGTATGGGAGAGATAAGAAGACACACTCTTTAGTGCAATATAATTTCTTTTGACCTATCTGCTTGCTACAGACTTATGATGAATAGCCAGAGTGGTTAAAGTCCTTTATCACGAAAGTTGCCCCTTGATATAATATTGATTCTTTATAACTAGCTCCAAACACAAAAATCAAAGTGTCCACTTGGCCATCATCATCATCAATATCATCACAAAAGCTCTGGAATAAAGATCAGCCGAGGACGGAAAATGCTTTCTATAATCTGCCCTCCTAATCTTTATTTGCTGATGATGAAAAGGAAAAAAAGGGGGGTGCAGGGAGGAAGAGGTTGTGTGTCGTCTGAACCAGTGGGGTTGGAGGCGGAGAAATTAGGCAAAGGAAAAGCGCTTTAATTTTTTTTTCAAAGGAAAATTAAGCGGGGAGTGGGGATAAAGCACACACACGCGCGCCACTAAAGGATGCCACAGGGAGTAGGTTTCTAAACTTCCTATCCAGGCTAGCACCCCTTCTTTCCGGCCCAGTCAGACACAGAAAGTTCTGCATGTTAGGAGCAAAACAAAAGGCGCGAGAATTCTTATTAACAATGCTAAATTTGTTGGCGGTTGCTTTTTCAGGAGAAAGAAACCCTGTCGTCCTGCTGTTCTTCCCAATGAGCCTCTCGGTTCCCTTTCCAGACAGGCTTCATTTCTATAAAGCCATCAATAATCTCTTTTAGGTGACAGGTATGCAGTGCAGGAGGCGGAGGGGGTCACGTCAGGACCGTAGCTTATGGTATGTTGTCAATGGGGATGGACAACCGTGCACAGGCGAGCCAGAGAGCCCAAGTCACGTGTGGGTTTCTCCCTGACCCCATCCTCACTTCCCAGGAACTGCATTCGGACAGTTCGCAGTCTCTGCGTTCGTGTGCATGGGAGAGAAAATGGGCCGCTGGAGACGGGAGAGAGAGAGAGGGAGAGAGAGAAGGAGGAAGTTGGACGTCATGCCTCTTGGAGCAATCGGGAGTGGGAATGGTTTCATTCCGTGCAAAGTGGACGTGGCTCGTCGTTATGGGCTAGTTAGGCTCGCCTTAACGCTGATCAGCCACTTGCAGGCCAGGCAGGAGTGGGAGGGGTGGGGTGGGGTGGGGGGCGAGGCAAGAAGTTCCATTCCTTTTCGGCCAGCTACCTTTCTCTGGAGTCTTCTAGGGAAAGACGAGAAAGCTGGACACCGAAACAACTTCTTCCAAACTGGTCCTTCCCCCACCCCGCCCTCTCACACACGAATAGAAGTGATCGTGCCTCCCACCCACGAGGTCAGATCTTGCCCTCCAGAAACGGCAAGAAGACGGTGGTGAAGAGGAGGCCTTTCCCTCGGAATAGTTTCGGTCTGCTGCGGAATTAAGACCCGAAGCAGGCGAGCGAGTCACAGCAGGTTACACACCCACACACCCGCCGCGATATTGCTTTCGACCTGGAAGCATAAAAAGGACGCGATTTAAAACCTGAGACTGGGAAGGAGGGCGCGGACACGGGAACCCTATGAAGAAGAGGGGCGAGGTGGGGAGAGAGAGAGACTTGGATCGGCCTGTAGCGCTTCTAAGCACCGGATCTATCTATCTATCTATCTATCTATCTATCTATCTATCTATCTATCTATCTATCTATCTATCTATCTATCTATCTATCTATCTATCTATCTATCATCTATCTATCTATCATCTATCTATCTATCTATCTATCTATCTATCTATCTATCTATCTATCTATCTATCTATCTATCTATCTATCTATCTATCTATCTATCATCTATCATCTATCATCTATCTATCTATCTATTCCTTCCGCCACTCCGCCGCCTTCCCTTCTCGTCCGCCGAGGAAGCGCTCCTCTGGCAAGCAGCCGCCTTGTCCTGCTGCGTCCCTCCTGCCCGCCCCCCCTCTCTCCCGGCTCCCTTTCCTCTCCAAGCGCTCGCTCCCTCGTCTGCCTCCGTCCCCGCCCGACGTTGCCTTTGCCTCTCCAGCCGCGGGAAGCGCGCCCTCCCCTCCGGCTACTCGGCGACCCGGCCGGCCAGCCAGCTAACCGCTCCTCCTCCTCGCCACCAACTTCCTGGCCAACTTCGCAGAGGTCCCTGGTTGCCTGCGGCATGCGGAGACCCACGGAAATCGGACGACCCCCACCCTTTTGGCGAGGACCCCCCCACACTCTCACTTCCCCAGGGAGCAGAAAAGAGAGGGAAGACAGGATCGGGCCCCCAGGATTTATTTATTTATTTATTTAGTAAAGGCGCTTCTCTATACAGTAACGCTAAGGGGTAGTGGCTGGTGGTTACTTCATAGGCAGAAGTAAGCCCCATAGAATTGAGGGGGGGGGGTTCTTCCCAGGTAAGTGGGTAGAATGAAGGATTCCAGCGATTGGGAATGATTCACAGAGGCGCAGGAGATTTAGCTCCGAGCCTATCTCATCACCTTATATATCGTGTAAACGTGTTTCAGGATGGAGAGGGCCCGAAAACAGTATTCCGTGGTTGGGGGTCTAGGGAGGAAGGCTATCTTCCAGCTCTGTGCTACAAACCCAAACCTTCCTTCCAACTCCCATTAATCTTTGAATAACATTACTGGGTAGTTTTGTCAGTCTCTTTCTCTCAAAACAAAACATCCCAAACAATGTTTACATCTAAGTCCCACCGAGTTTATTTACTGGAACTTCTTAGAGAGTATGCCTTAGTGTTTCAGTCCAGATCTGACAGTCTGTCAAACGCTTACGGAGCTGGCTGGATCACTCATGTATACAAGCCTCTTTTCCACACACAGTCACCTGCAAGCAGCACACCTAGAGGCCAAATTCTGTTTCTTTTCCCCCCACGCATATGCCATCAGCTCATTATACGGTATATACAGATCTGTCTCTTTCTCTCTCCCACACTCACTTGAGTGGAATTTACCCTTCCAAGTTTTTGCTTGTTGATGCTGCCCCAAGATTTGTTCAAGGTTCACAGTGAAATAGAATAAAACTTTACTGCATGTTCTGTACTGTAGGTAACCGGGATGTCAAATTCATAATGCTATGCACAGAGAAAGTACATTGAATGAAAAACACGCACGCATGCACGCACACACACACACACACACACACATACACATTTGACAAATTTCAAGTTTTTGGACGCAGGAAGAATAGATGGATTCTAAGCGGATTCTTTTTGTTGTCCTTTTCTAGCTAAGGATGCACACTCAATTTTAATGTGACTGTGCAGATAGGCTCATGGGCAGGCACATATGCAGAATTCTGTAAGTGCCTCTTGTGCTGTTTATCTGTGAGTGGGGACTGAAAATTCCACTGGCACTTGAACTGCTGGTATGTGGACAAAGCTGATCAAGTGGTGCCGTTTTTGTTCCAACAGCACGTTTTCTCTCTACTATGACCTAATGCTGTGTGCTATTGAATTTTGCAAAATACATCTATGTTTCCCTTGGGCAGAGCTAAGGTGTAAGAGTTGATGACTAACAAAGGTAATATAGATTAGAATCAATTCACCTTATCTGGTAAAAAAAAAAAAGTAACAACATTGTGTCAGCGGTGCGAACATCCTCTCATCAAATGACACAATATAATTTGATTAGTTAAATAAATAATCAGCTATGTCCAGACATATAGGTCACCTACTTGCAAATTAGATTACTCTGTTTACTTACAGGCAGCACCTTGATTAGTAAACACTTAGGTTCTTTTTCCTTTCCTTTTTCCTATCTTTTATCCTGCCTGGCTGTTAAGCCAGAACTTGTACCAAGTGTGCCCTGGCTGTATTATATTCATTCTCATGTGACAGTGTATTTATCTGCTGCCAAATCTGAATAAAAATAGAATAAAATGTAAAACAAATAAGCATGATATTACGACTGCTTCTTCTGAAGCACATGCATGATAGAAGCCATTGTATTCTATACTTATTATCCAAGTGGTGATTCTTACTGTAGCTGCATCCCTGCATAAAGAGGAAGAAGTCAGCCAGGCTTGAGGAAACCCAAAATTTGGTAGGAAGTCCTTTTTTTCGGGGGGGGGGGATCTCCCACACAAAGCAGTTCAACAAAGACTAAACATGCTCAAGGGTACAGAATGCTGACTGTTGAAGCAGAAAATGGAAAACGAAGTGAGGGAGGGAAATAAGAATGGAGTATTCTGGAAACGTCCATGGCTGGCTGCCTAAAATCCTGAACAGAAATGCTTGTGCTGACCTTTAAAGCCCTAAACGGCCATGGTCCCATATACCTGAAGGAGCGTCTCCACCTCCATTGTTCTGCCCGGACACTGAGGTCCAGTGCCGAGGGCCTTTTGGCAGTTCCCTCGTTGCGAGAAGGCAAGTTACAGGAAACCAGGCAGAGGGCCTTCTCGGTAGTGGCACCTGCCCTGTGGAACGACCTCCCACTAGATGTCAAAGAGAAAAACAACTACCAGACTTTTAGAGGACATCTGAAGGCAGCCCTGTTTAAGGAAGCTTTAAATGCTTAATAAATTATTGCATTTTAATACTTCTGTTGGAAGCCACCCAGAGTGGCTGGGGAAACCCAGCCAGATGGGCAGGGTATAAATAAAAAAATTATTATTATTATTATTATTATTATTATTATTATTATTATTATTATTATCACTGCAACATTTTGTTGCAGGTTCGACTTGTCTAATAATATTGTTATGAGTTTGTGGGGGTGCTCTTAGTGCTAGTTGGATGTGGTGGTATGAGGAAAACATAGCTATATAAAAAGGAGAGTCCCTGGGTGCCAAGATTCAAGTTTGGGGCAGATAGTCTTTGATGAGAGAACCCCCCAACAGAGATTAAAAAATCACAAAATATGCAGGAAAGTAATGCATGGAAATTTAGGCTGCTAGACCTTTAAAATATGAGCCCTTTAAAGTGAGTTCCAAAATTCCCCTATTGCTCCAGTATACGAAAAGACCACATATTTGGTATAAGTTAAAAATGGTTTACTTACAAACTCTCCAAATGTCAGATTCATGTGCTTTTCCATACAACATTCAGAAAAAAGTTGCCCAGGCAATAAAAGTTGGCTTAGTTACAAAGTGGTGAAAGTTCCAAATTTAATCTAGGATTCGCCCAATCCCAATCAAAACCTTACACAATTCGCCCAAACATTCATTCACATAGGGCTATTGTCTATGGGAGAGGAACTGAGCTTTTGCCCACATTAATCAGTCACCTGTTCTCAGCTCCCACCTGAGAAATGGCCCATGTGAGTTTTCTATTGGGGGGGGGGGGAGAGGGAGTTTCATGAAATGGTACAGTATTAGGTGAAGTTCCATGTGATGCTTTTGAATGTTAACACCAGCCCTTTAAAACTTGGATGTGTGGGGGCTGAAGAGTCAAAGGACATGAAGCAAAGTCACACACACACACACACACACACACACACACACACACACACACACACACGAGAGAGAGAGAGAGGGGGGGGCAAGCATGGTGTCTGTGTAGGGGGTTGGGTTGCAGGTTGGGTGATGTGCTGCTGGAACGGGCCCATGAAGAAGACACTGGCTGGTTTCAACAATGCACAGGAACCCCGAACAGGATGGGTACAAGAATAACTATCAGAATCTAATCTTCAAATCTTTCCCTAGTTTGGGGTAGAAGGTAGGTACCATTTTAGGGCAGAGAAACTAGGTACATGAGATAAATATTTGAAAGCACTGCACATGCAGAAACAGCAACATACGACGGATTCCATCCATTCAGAAAGCTGTTGTGGTGAACTGGAGTGAAGACCTGCCCTCACTTGGGTAGAAACAGAATAGGAACAAGGACTGAAAAGGAGAATATTATGCTTTTCAGACAGTGAATTTGGATTTGGACAGTGTAAGGAATGTGGAATAAAAAGGACAGTGTAGGATTTAGTTAGAGGTGACCAAAGTTCTTTTCCTATTACAGAGGGGAGTATTTATAATTTTAACAATTTTTAACACACACACACACACACACACACACACACACACACACACACACAATGATAGAACAATCCAAAGTTGGGCAAGAGCTGCTCAAAACAATTTATTTAGCTGTTCATAAACGGGTTGCAAGTGCTTCAGGCCATTTGTACTGTTGAAATAAATATCAAAGAAGGGAGGGGTAAAAAAAAATCCATCTGAAACACCCACTTCTGCTTTTTAAGGCCCTCACTAGCTGACAGAGAGTCAAGATGAATTTTTTAAACAAAATTTGAAGTGTTCATGATACAACTACACAATCGTGCACTTTGCTGAGTGTATGTGTATTCTGTGCTTTTGCTAATGTCACCTGACAACACTTTCATTCAAGGTAAGGCAACATGGCAGAAAAAGTATTGACTTTCTGTTTTTCTGTCAGTGAAATGTATAAAATGCTGTGGTTTTTTTCCCCCTTCTCCTGGACAAAATTGATAAAGTATCACCTTTGGATTGTGAACATTTACTTAAATTGTGCAATAATACTCTCATATTGTGGGCTTGGCTATTATAGCAAAATCTTCGCCATTATTGAGATCAAAATCAATTGATCAGTCAATCATCCTGTCTGTTTTCCTCTCCTTGCACAGAAAATGGAATAGAAAACAAACTGAGCCCTGTTTTTCTTTATATTATCTGGTGTTATTTTCGCTTTTAAAAAGGTATTCATACAAACACTTTTTTATGATTTGAGTATACAAGGTTTAAAACGACTGAATTATTTTTTAAAAACAAGAACAACAGTAACCACACGCTCACGCTCACACGCGCACTACACATTAATTTGAGCCATGAAAGTTTGTGATCCTTGCCGAGTCCCACATTGCACTCAGATGGATGAAGTAGCATCAAGAAAAACTGCACATTCCAAGGGTAGGAACACCTGAAGATTAGCAGATAATGGACCTCCGTGTGAAAGAGTAGCTATTGAATCCAGACCCGTTACACAACAATGCAGCGCATCTGAGCATGCATCTGAACCCTCTGGACTGGAGAATCAGCTCATCAACTAGCCAGGATTCTTTACTTCCTAGTAAATCCTTGCTAAGGAAACATCAGATCTGCACAGAAGCAACAGTGTCATAAGAGTACATGGCAGCAGGGCAGAGTGCTCATCCTTTAAGCATTTCCCACACTATCCGCTGAGGAGCAGAACACACATTCTGAACTGTGTTCAAGTAGAAGCAAGTTGTCTTCTCCTTGGAGCAAGGTCTAGGTGTTATTGTGCCTGATCTGAAATGATATATTCTCACATCCTGCTTTCACCCTGCCTGATTCTGGAGCTAATTGCCAGTTATTACTGTGTTGTTGTTGTTTCAAAATATAAAACCACAAAATACATAATCAAAATAAAAACAACAACCCAATAACCTTCCCCCAACCCCCCCCCCCACATATTAAATAGGCATAGGATGCGTATTGCCACCTGTTTTCATGTGTCTAGTGAAACTGAGGGTTAGTCTCCCAATACATTTTGCTGCCTGAGGCAAAGGACAAGATGATGCCGGCCCTTTGACTCTGTTGATGGGAAAGCACCCACTAATGTGCCTGAGGGCAGCAGGTGCAGTGGGTGTGAAGCAGGTCACATGGCACATCCAGCATTGTCCTCCAACATCTTGCCACCACCTCCCAGTCACCCCCAGCATTTTTATTGTAGCCTATAGTGTCTGAGACTAAAATACCTTTAGTCCTCATCCTAAAACATCCTGTGCCAGTACATCAATTGGAGTGCAGTAACAATTACATCACTGCAACGCAAAAACAAAAAAACCCCACCGTGTTGTTGCATTGGCATCAAAGGCAGATGTGCTAATATGAAAGCTAAGGTTTAGGTTGTTTGCCACTTAGAGATATTTATGTTGTTGAAAAGGACTGGAACAATTCCTGCTAACACTTAACAAGGATAATCTATTTCAAAAGATGTATTAATCTTATTTACATATCTCCACAGATACTGAGCTCCCCCAGTGAGTAAATGTTGTTTTAGAATTAATATAAACTTATGGCGCATTGCACTTCCAACAGTAAATGAAATAATAAAGATATGGGAATAAAATCCTTTCTCAGCTCTAGGGAACTCACTGATGAAATAATCTGCAAATAAGATTAAAAGATTTCAGTACCACTAAGATTGCCTCTCGTGACCTTAAATGTCACCCAACTCAGAGTTAATATGGCACGCTGTATTTATTTATTTTATTATTATTAATCAGCCTTGTAAGACATAAGGATCACTTATTATTATTTTGCAGGAGTGCTGCTTGTGAATCAAATTTCATTGCGTGAAATGAACATTTCCATGTTGGAAGTAGGACCTGCACTATGAAATAATAAATGCTCTTCATGGGAGGAGGCTCTGGAGGAGAGATCGTTCTCTAATGTGGCACACAAAGGCATAATAGGATGCAGCAGACAGAAATCTTTTGCCAGACAAATTCATAGTACAGCGAAAGCACAAACTCAGAGTAATTAAGCCCAAGAGCAACCTTAGGTGTTTGTGTTTCCCACAGAATTCAATTAAAAACAAGTCTCAGAATGGTGGCTAAAACTGTTGAGATGGAAAGGTTTCCTAGAAATTCTTGGAATTACACGGCTTTTGCTGGCCAGCATTATCTCAGACCAGATGGTCATAATGGGCGAGAACAAGATTGTGGAACTGAGAGCTTGAGGGCCAAACTAAATGGGATAGGGCCAGCTGCATTGGGTCAGCCCCATTTATGCATAGATGTAATTTTTACCATATAGCATTATGTAGAGGCTGGGAGCTGAACCCCACTGCCCTCTGTTCTCTGTTGCTTCAGGCAAACTTTCCCGTCTAGTGAACAATGCTGGCAAAGCAGTGGAGAAAAGTGCCTAAAGTAGTGAGGTGTGGTGAAGCAGGGTTCCTCTTCCATCATCTGTACACATCTTTTGTTGTAAAAACTATCTCCCCCCCCCCCCCGGGCACCTGCTGCATGTACAGACAGATGCTGTGTTCCTGGAGGAAGTGCAGAGGAAGGCTTAAAGCTGGAAGTTGCATAGGAGGCCCACAAACTACTTCCATCTCCTGTGTTTAAACACAGAGCTATATGGCAAGAAAGCTGTAGCATTTTGGTGCCAAAATCCATCTAGCTCTGAATCTGCCAACAAGACAGAATAGGGAATTTGGGTGTTTAGGGTCACAGCTAGACTTTCCCCCCCACACAATTGTTGATTATCTTGTGGTAGTGTGTGTTTAGTCTACAACATCATACGGCCTTCTTCATGGGCCAAGTCAATAGAAATCCACAATGGGTCAAAGTGAATTTTTTTTAAAAAAATCAGTTGGCTGACAGAACTTTGGAGCAAGCCAGCATGGATATGGAGGAAAGAGATTTCAGGAAGGTAAGTACACCAAAGCAATTCTTCTAGGATGATGTTTTCACGCAGACTCAGAGCAGCTGAAACATATTTCAACTGGCTGGGCAAGACCTCTGAGAAGAAGCCATCTTCAACATCCACAGCTCAATCAGTGTGGAGTAATGGTATAAGCTTGGCTGTGAGGGCTTGAGAATATTGTTGTTCACCCTGACCCATGACAGAGTAACCCATATCAGGAGTGGCCAGGGCTGAACCAAGATGTTTTGCTGCCTGAGGTTGAGCAGCAAACGATATATGTGCACAAGTCAAGAACCATAGCACTTGAGGCCAGTCAAGTTATTTTTTTTAAATTTAAAAATACTTTATTGAATCTTTAAAATGAATACAAAACATTAAAAACAAATAAATCATAAATCTTAAATCCACTCATTCAACAAAAAAGTAAATTATATAGATATAAATCATATAAATCGTAAATCATATATATTTCCATTCCATTCATTCAACGTAATATAATACGTCGCCAGTCAAGTTATTTTGGTAGCTGAGGCAGAAAAGTCTACAAACACCTCTGCTATTCCCTGGCACACACCAAATGGTGTTTCCTGCTTGGCAGGGGGGTTGGACTGGATAGCCCTTGTGGTCTCTTCCAACTCTATGATTCTGTGATTATATGATTCTATGAAATAATAAATGATTTATTGACCTTTCAGGACACCCAAAAGTAGCCACCTGAGGAGACTACCTCACTTTGCCTAATGACATGGCCGGCTCTGTGAATGGCCAAATGGTTGGTATCATCTGCCTCTTTGATCAGGCTGGGAAGTGGTTAGATTAATTGGATTCATATGAATGCATTTCACTATGTAGCTTTTATAAAGGTCTCTTGTCCTGTTTCAGTGACACAGAGAAAATATATACTGTTATATCATTTGTCTTTCCTGTTGTATAATGTCATTTGCATTCCTGATTAGTATTTGGATATTTATTCATTAACAGTGCTTGAAATGATAATGACAATAGTAAAAGTTTTAGAAATTGCTATGATGAATCAGAATTCTTGTAAGCAGCAACTGTGAATGGCAAAGTGGGATGAATAACAGTGTGGCAACAATAACTTAATATGAACTCATCTCACATAAAACTAAACTCAGATAATGCAAGGCTGAGGATAGAGTTTGTAATGATGGTGCATAAAAAAATTATTCCCAGAATTATTAAAAAAATTATAGTGCCTTCAGAGAAAACTCATAACAAATAATTAGATAACAGTTTCAAGTAAACTGTCTGAAGTATACCAGAAAGTGATTATAGCTCCCAATTCCTTTTGAAACATATGAAGTGATTTACAATGTAGTTGGGAGGAGCATAAACCCATAGGCAAAAAAAGCAATGAAGTCATATAAATTTGCTGTGTCACACTTTAGTAGATTAGGTCTCGAACCCTTGGACTTCCCTTTTCTCAATGTTTGTTACAGATACTGAAAAAAGGGGACCATACTTTCAAATTTATTTTATTTTTATTTCATAAAATTTATATACAGCTTCATTGTAAAAAAATGTACAAAGTGGTTTAGAGCACAACGTGGGGATCTCTTTTCAATTTAAGGGCCACATTCCAAGCAGGCAACCTTCTGAGGGCCACATGCCCAAAGTGGGTGGAGCAACAGATGTGACTTCGTACAATCAAGAGGCATTCATACAGTTTGTTTATCCAGGTAAAAAACAAACCTGGATATAGATGTGAAGGGTGTGGCTTAGAGAGGAGGCATGGCCTATGGAAAATATCGAGGTCCAGATAGGGAAGTCCAGAGGACTGCATGTGGCCCCCCCGGGCCACAGCTGTCTTAGATCCATTCAAATTGGATGGAAGCATTGCTATAAGAACCTGCCTAGTCATTTTTCTCCCTCACTCCCCTAGTCTGTGTTCAGGATTTTATTAGACGCTGGGCTGTTTTGAATTATGTATACCAATACCACTTGTGGAGCGCTCACTCGCTTGTAGGACCAATCCACCCAGAATAATATTTCTCTGCCTAAACCATGAGATATTCACTTATTCTTGAAAACTAAGACACACAGTATGCTAAACAGCAAAGGAGAAAGCAATCTAATGTTGGAAGCAAGTGAGAAATAACAAGAGATGCAATGAATTATTATTATTACTATATATTATATAATGAACAATTTGTTCCTTCACCGCTCTGCAAAAGTACAAGAGTTGAATGTCAGAGATGGACTTACGTGTTTGTAGACTTCATTTTAGTTGTGAAAAAAGACTGAGGGGATTAATATATTCTTTCAAAGAAAGGTGTGACAAGGGTGAGGGGTTTTTTGTTTCTTTCTTAAAAACCCTTCAAGAAACAGACTTTATATTAGCTCTGAAGGAAGGAAGGTTGATGTGTGGCTCAGCTCCTTATTTGGGTTTAGTCAAGATTATTACATTAGCGCAAGCTCTTTATTTTTGATGTCTGTCCGAGTGGCCATATGCTCATTCTTAGAGCACGACAAGAATGCCTCCTTTGATTGTCTTAATATAAGCCAGGCTGTAGTTTGAGAAAGTCAGTGATAAGGAAAATAACTTTTTTTTTTTGGTATGGAAACAGTGTACCGGTAGTTTAGGCAACTGACACAAATATAATTAGTCTGTTTCTCTTTGGAAATTATTTAACTCAAAATAATCAATAATTATTCTCGTTCTGAAACTAGGATGATTTTTATTTTGACCGCAAGTATAGCTTTGCACACTTCTCCTCTGTATTTCTATTGAAACAAATTAAAGCTTCACACGTAAATCACACTGAGTGAATATGTTGTGGTGCCAAACAAGTGCGATGCAAAGGAGCTAATTATTGTGAGGAAAATTGTGTTTGCACATTAATGCCATCGGCAGAGTTCTGCACTTTCTGGCAATGCTTTCAATTTTGCTTGAATGCTAATGCAGTAATTCGAGCTCAATTTGTACACAAAGCTGGTGTGTTTTACACAGATGCAGGAGGGATGCAACGGATGGGATGGCATGGCATGCACATTGACATAGCAATGCTTCTCTGGGTGTTGCTCAATGTACTTGGTGAAAGCTTCTGCTGTTGTGTCTGAAACCCCTGCCAGTCGGTGTAGACAATATTGAGCTAGAGGGATCAGTGGTTTGACTCAGTATAAAGCAGCTTCCTGTGACATTGACCTGTTTGAGTCCTTTCAGTGTCAACCTCTGCACTTTGCTATAACACAAGTGCCTCATCAGCTGCCCTCAGTTATTACTTTACTATTCTGTGACTGTTGATAAATTGGGTGTGCATGGCTGTTCTTTGGGGGATGTGTGTGGAGAGAGAAAGAGAAATAAAGTACAGTGGTACCTCAGGTTAAGAACTTAATTCGTTCTGGAGGTCCGTTCTTAACCTGAAACTGTTCTTAACCTGAGGTACCACTTTAGCTAATGGGGCCTCCCGCTGCCACCGTGCCGCCGGAGCAGGATTTCTGTTCCCATCCTGAAGCAAAGTTCTTAACCCGAGGTACTATTTCTAGGTTAGCGGAGTCTGTAACCTGAAGAGTCTGTAACCCGAGGTACCACTGTATGAGAAATCAACACAGCTGCCTGCATTTTGGGACTCTCTGTGACTCCTTGATGAGCTCCTGCACATCAAAATTTACCACCATTCCACTGTCCATGAGGTGATTTTTAATAGCCACCTCCAGGTATCAGTCTTCCTCCAACTTCCGTATCCCTCCCACAAGCTCATCCAACTTGATTTTCAAGGTTTGTCATTCGTGTGGTGCCAGGAGATCTACTCACCATATGCCTTGCAGAAGTATTACAAAAAAAGCACCTCATGGAGCAGAGAGGGCAATGGAGTGAACGGACTCTGAGTTTCCTCAGAACAGAAAATATTTTCTGACTTACAGCGTATATTTTTCCAAGAGGTAGCATCATTCTCCTGAAGAAATACATCGTTACAGTATATTATCAGCATGCTGTAGCCATTTCTTCATCTTTCTTTCCTTTCATGGTCCAGTCTCATTTGAAAAAACCCCCCACTTTAATTGGACATTCTGTTGTGAGCTGTCTCCATTAACACCATCTCGGAAGATCTCTGTCACAGGCAGTTGCCAGTTAGTGAAGTTTCACAAACATATCTTCATTATTTATGCATGCTGTGCTTTATTACCAACACCAGGTGTGAGCTAGGAACACTTCGCTACACACAGGCAGCTAAAGAGGTCAAATGTCGCTGTTAAAAGCAATAACGATTAACAAACAGAACAACAAAGGTGCATTCTCACCTGAGCAGCTGGGCTCGCTGCTTCCTCAGCCCAGTCATGCTCACATTTTTATAGTGGTGAGCCCCCAACCCCCTTTTAATTTACTGTATTACAGGAAGAGTGCAGGATGTTTTGGGGTGAACACAAGGCACCCACTTACTTTTAGAGTCCCTCAAGGACTCAGGGCAGTTTTCAAAATTTCTTCACATCATTTGACAGTCTTTTAAGGAAGTTTACGCCAAGAGGTAATGACTGGTCTATAGCCATACGAGAGCCAAAGTAGTGGTTCAGATTGGGACTGTGATGCTGGGGCCATATCTATCTATCATCTATCTATCTATCTATCTATCTATCTATCTATCTATCTATCTATCTATCTATCTATCTATCTATCTTCTATCTATCTATCATCTATCTATCTATCTATCTATCTATCTATCTATCTATCTATCTATCTATCTATCTATCTATCATCTATCGTCTATATCTACCATCTATATCTATCATCTATACCCATCTGTCTGTCTGTCTGTCTGTCTGTCTGTCTGTCTGTCTGTCTGTCTGTCTGTCTGTCTGTCTGTCTGTCTGTCTAATCATCTATCATCTCTCCCTCATGTTTCCCCAGAGACTTTTCTTCCTCATCTTTCCTCAGACTTTTCTCCTTCATGCTCCCCTCCTTCATGTCCCTCCTCCTTGAGAGGTCTGGAGGGCGGCAGCATGAGAACAGGCCTTCTCTGCAGTGGCTCCCCATCTGCAGGATGCTCTCCCCAGTGAAGTTCACCTGGCGCCTTCATTATACACCTTTAGGCGCCAGGCAAAAACATTCCATTTTAACTAGGCCTTTGGTTGATTTAATTGACATCCTATGGCCTTTTAAAATCTGCCCTTTTGTGGGGAGAGGGTGTTATGGGGTTGTTTTATTTTGATTATATATTTTGTGGTTTTATATTTTGATTTTGTTCTGTGAACCGCACCTGAGACCTCCGGGTATAGAGCAGTATATAAATCCAATAATAAAAATAATAAAAATAAAGTGTCCCCCCAGTTACAATTCTCATGCTATATGCCCCACAGGGGGACCCTTAATAGTATTGTAAGTGCACCTGTGATCCCCAACCCTGTCTCTGTGGGTAGGTCAATGGAAGAGCACCTGAGCTGCATTCATAAGGTCCCAGGGTCAAACCTCAGCATCTCCTGCCAGGGCTTGGAAGTTCCTCAGCTACTGCTCGTCAGTGTAAACATTGCTGAGGTAGAAGGACCAATGGTCTGACTTGGTATAAGGCAGTTTCCTATGTCCCAATAGTAACTAGGGGAGAAAATTTAATTGGGAAAAGCATACATTTAAATGTGGTTTACGATCCTTATTTGGACTGGTCTCCCAGCAGCTCTATTTTTATTTTATTTTTACAGAGACGATTTATTTGTTACTTAAATTTCTACACCTTCCAAAGAAGCCCAGGACGGCAAACAACCAAACAGCAAAAGAATATGATTGAAAATAAAATAAATGAAAACACCGAGAACATCTTTAAACATTTTTAAAACAGGCACATATTCTCACAGATAGGAACAGTATTTTAAAGCCATGAAACAGGAATGAACAGGAATGTTTTAAAAATTCTTCCTGAATGTTAATAGCAAGGAGTCAAGTACAGCATTTCACAAACAGGGCTGTTTCCCATGGGAAGATTCTAATCACAGATAGTCTGCATCATCTGATTTTGTACCCTGAACTTCCTGGACAAGCAGGGGTCTGAACCTGGATCTTCTGTATCCCAATTTGTATTGACTGTGCTGTAGTGGTTAGAGTGCTGGACAAGGACAGGATAGACCTGGGTTCAAATCCTCACTCAGCCACAAAGTCCACTGGGATGGAATCTACACACATATAAAAAAAACACTGTGAAAATGCTTTTTTTTAAAAAAAAAACGTTTTGAAAAATACATTGAATTTGCCATAGCTCGCATTCGCCATCTAGTGTCATATTTGTATATTGCACTTTACAACACATTTAGAACGTTTTATTTGCAGCTGTAAAGCTGAATCTTGAACCAGTATTGAATTCCTTGGAGGAATGCACAATGTCACATGCCTGATAACTGGATGCTTGTTGAATTTTGATAAGGTAAATTACTGGTAAGGAGAATCCCATCTCAGTACAAACAGCTGGTTCTAGCATGAAGTTTGCTGGATATGAGATCACGTTTAGAATTCAAACAGCACTTACACACTGAACAGCTATGCTGTGTGGTTGTCCAGATAAGCCAACATCCAGATAAGCTGCCTGTCATGCATATGTCCATCGAAAACAAAGGGACTGCAGTTGGTTGCAACTAATTTTCCCTGCGGACTTTGGTGTAATTCTAGTAAGCAACAAATCAGTGATAACCCTGCTTCTAAATTGTCCCACTGCAGATAGGGGAAATCATATGACACTATGCAAAACAAACAAATAAATAAATAGCCCTACCCATAGTAAACTAAAGGACTAAGTCAGGTTAGAACTCCTCTCCCTCACATCTCCAACTTGGTGGTGACAATGCATTTTGGACTACAATTCCCATCGCACACAGGCAGCACAGCATGTCCAGCAAGTAGATTGTGATCTACCGGTAGATTACTGGACATCTGCGGTAGATCACTGGTAGATCACTGCCCCCCCCCAAAGAAGCTGAACAACTGTGGCTCCCTTAAGAAAAGTTCAACATTTTACCTTCCCCCTGAAAAAACCCAACAACTTTGACACAACCCCCCCAAAATAGGCCTTCCTCCTTCCTAAAAAAAGCTCAAAAACTTTGACCTGAACCCCCCAAAAGGCGGTAGATCACTGCCAGTTTTGAACTCTGTGAGTTGATTGCAGCATCTTGGAAGTTGGTCACCCCGGTTCTAGAGGAAGAGTCAATCTAGTCTGAAGTGGGACAGTTCAGAAACAGAAGATTAGTTCAAACATTCTCTTCATAAGGGTCATTCATTTATTCTGAGGAGAATCCTAGAAATTTGTCCCTGGATACAGCTCCATGAAAAGTTGACTCAACGCACTTTTGAGATCACGTCATAGAGTGCTTTCCTGAGAACCTATTGTTTATTATTATTATTATTATTATTATTATTATTATTATTATTATTATTATCCTCAGTGCTTTTTTTCGGGGGGGGGGATGTTTAGGGGTACTCTCATTTTCCTACTCATATTGAAATACTGCCCCTCAATGAGGCCAAACTTAGATTCGCAAAATATTTAGGGCTATGTGTACTGCTGCGTCCCCCCAGAAAAAAGCACTGATTATCCTTAACTTTATTTTTCAGGGTCTAAAATACGTACGTGTAACAAACAATCCCCAAAGAGAGGAGATATGGTATCTAAAGGGCTGTCACGTGGAAGATGGAGCAAGCTTGTTTTCTCTTGCTCCAGAGGTTAGAACCCGAACCAATGAATCCAAATTACAAAAAAGGAGATTCCGACTAAATATGAGGGAAAACTTTCTGTTGGTGAGAGCTGTTCAACAGTAGAACAGACTCCCTCAGAAGGTCGTGGGCTTTCCTTCCTTGGAGGTTTGTAAGCAGAGTTTGGATCGTCGTCTGCCATGGGTGGTTTAGTTGATATTCCTGCATTGCAGGGGGTTGGACCAGATGACCCTCAGGGTCCCTTCCATCTCTACAATTCTACGATTCTGTGATTCTACCCCCACACCTCAAAAAACATTCAATGCATATGCAGTGTAAATAATGTAGTCAAACATTAAGCAATTATGTAAATAGTTTAGAACTAATTGTACTCTCCATTTTAGCAGGTTGTCCCAGATTGAGCCGTGGGGGATGAGCAAACAGCATTGTCCTTTCCAGTGTACTGAATCAACTTGAGCCATAGAGGTGAGAACTTTATGTTATTCTAGAACTCACCCTACAATATCACTTCTGATTTGTGCTAGTGGGGTTTACATCACAGCTTAAGCCAAAGGCAGCTTGTTTTCTCTCAAGGTTGGTTCTTTCTGAAATGCGCGCTCTCTCTCTCTCTCTCATTTATGCGCTGGTACCAATGGCACCTTTATCAAGGTATGAGTACTGGGTCCTCCTTTCACCCCAAAAAAGCAATGTCTCTGTCTCCATTTACACTTATTTCTAATCCTGGCTGTTGGATTAGGTTCTCTTTCCCCCCGATACAACTGTACTAATAATACTTCAAAACTGAGCACAAGTGTTTTGAATAAGCTATTATGTTGCTTTCACATTATCATATTGTTTGCTGTAATATGTGAAAGAATTAAAAAAAAGTAATTAGAGAATGGTGCTTAGGTCATAGCCAAACTGGCATACTAAATGCATAATAAATGTCTACTTTGCTTTTAATTAAGCAGCGTCTCCTTAAAGGTTTTTAATCACTAGTTTGGATAAGTGGGATTTGCAATTGTTGTTAAGATACTGTGGTGAGTGGTTGAAAACATGCACCTGCATGCAGTTAGGAAGAGAGGGTATGGAGAATATTATGTAGAGAGGAAAGGAAAGCTTTCTTAAAGTGTAGTTAGTATGATGGATAATATCATAATTCATAGTAAAACACGGAAATCCTTTTAGTGTACTGTACTTTGTCCTGATGTTCGGCTTAAAATAATAATAATCAACCCTCTGTAATTTATGGAGTATGTACTTATGGCAGAACTATGGTATTTACCAAACCAGTTGCATAATGTATTGTAGAGGAACAGAATAAAATATGTACCCACTGATCTCTGTGACTGTGGGGCTTTGATTGGGGTTGGCTTTAGGTCTGAGCAAAATGCCCTGGCTGTTTTCCTTCCTCTGTGGGTTGGCCTCTTAAGATTTGTTTGTGTGTGTGGTGTGGCACCTTGTAACACCCACAGTAAAGCGGTGAGCTTTTTTAAAAAACAAAACAAAACAAGTACGAGGAGAGGGAAAGCTTCCTTCTAGCTACCATTTTGTCTTTCTCAAAATGTACTGGACAACAATCCTGACAATTGTGAGGAAAAGAAAATGGTGACCTCCCCACCAGCTTTGGGGGTAGGAGAAGGGTAGGCAGTTGGCCACTCAGTGGCCCTGCTTGGCCGCTTCCCAGGGATGTGGAAGGTCTTAAGCGGAGCTTATTCATGCAGGGATGTTGAGAACCATTTTCAGCCCATGCACATTAGCCCCAAACATTTGAATACAGAGTCGGTGTCATGTTTAGAAGCTCCCCCGCCCCATTCACCAGTCCATATTATGTGGAGGAATAGCAAGTCCATCTTCTGGTGACCAGGTAGGCATGCTGTATGTGTCTGTGCCTTTTAAATCTGACACTGGCCATGTGAAGCTTTTCCACTGGAACGCTGTAGCATCATGTTTAAATCAGACCTTTGTAATTAACTTATGCACAACTCTTTGAGGCCCAAAGCAGAAATGCATCTTTACTTTTTATGATAATTCTTGGGATCGCAGCAGATGGGGAGGCAGGGATTAATCCATTCCTCTCCTGTTGAGTCATTCCAAGTCAGCTGGGCAGTGGAAGACAGACCAAAGAAGCAAAGAGAGACTTTGCCAAGATAAGGGGCAGCAAATTTGTAAAAGGCAGTGGCAAAGGTTCTGTGAAAAAGAACAAATAAGGGCAAGCCTTTGTCAGAAAAGGGGGGAGGACAATGTTCAGGGGGCTGGAGCAACTCAGGAAACCAGGATGAATGCTCATGGTTGTATAACTGCCCCATGAATGAATTAGGATGAATGCTCAATAATGGGCAGACATAGTCAAACCTTCACATAAACTTTGTGTAAACAAATCAAGGTGAACGCTCAACAAACAGGCCAACACCTGGAACCCTATGACCTCACCCACCCACAAAAACATCAACAACAATTTATGTATGGGAGTTATCGTTTGCCCTAACTCTGTGGTCAAATGACTGGGATTCCGACTCCTTGTCTTCCAGACCCACATCTCTGTGAGAGAGCTAGTGCAGTTAGTTTTGTGTGTTGCCAGTTTTTCATGGACATATGTGCTGCAATTCAAGCCAATATGAAATAATGTGGAAAGAACCTGAAACGGAAAATTAGGAATGACACATTCAAGATAAAGGGGCTCAGCCACAGAAACAGTGTCTGATGAAGATTTAGAGTGATGGCTGGGCCATGTGAATTGTTTATCCATTCTGCCATGGTATTGCTGCAAGCCAAGAGTGGTGTAATAATTTATTTGGAAAACCACAGTTTAGTACAGTGAGGGGGAAAAAGTAATCTAGTACAGCTTTGACAGGCCAGGCAGATAGATATGAAAAAGAGAAACAGATCTATTTCTTGAGATGTGGGCTACAATTATGAATGAATAGGCAGGAACAGTAATGTATGAGTTGCTGGCCTGCAGATTTGTTTTTTGCTATCCCTCACATAGGCAGCTATATGTACTTCTTCAAGGCTTTAAAAATAGATAGTTATATATCATGTGTGCGCGTATGTCTGTGTATATATTGCATTTTGCTGGTTTTTACTGCTCAATACATATACCAGTGATTGCCTTGTTTACAGTACCCCTTTCCTTACAATGGGAAAAGCAGGGATTTCTGTATTGGTTGTAAGGATGTGAAAATGCTGTTGGTGGCTGTGGTACTGTTGCTTCCTTTATATTTTTGGAATCTTCCTTTGAACATTTTCTTCCCACATTTTCCGGGTTCTCTGTGATACAGTTTTCTCCACTAGGATCAAGCCGTTTTCATGCTTAAGACAAGATTACCTAGCTGCATCGCCACTGGAAATGGACTAGACATGTCTACAGGCAGGCAATGATTTTTGCAAATATGTGTATAAACATACTGGGTAGCTACTTATTTGCATATATGCTGTTTATTCTAGAACAGCAGGTGGTGAATAGGGAATAGACAGCCCAGGACAGGTCCATGACAGGGAGCTTCATGTGACCAGATAAAACAATATGGCTGAACCAAGGATAAGATCACTAATATATTTTAGCAAAAACAGTCTTTCTCTTTAAAAAAAAGTGAAAGCTGGGACTCTTAAATATTAATTATGCAATACTAAGATTGATGAGAATGAGAAACTGGGCTTCCCCATTTGTGGAATGCTCCCCCCAGGGAGGCTCGCCTGGTGCCTTCATTACATATCTTTAGGCACTAGGCAAAAAATGTTTCTCTGTAACCAGGCCTTTGGCTGATTAAACACTCTATGTTATTTTAAAGTGTTTGAGGGATGGGGATTATTGGTTTGTTTTTGTTTTTTTATTATGTATTTCGTGTTCTCATTTTGTATTTTTATGTTGTGAACTGCCCTGCGATTTTCGGATGAAGGACGGTATACAAATTTTAACAACAACAACAACATGGGAACTCACAACACTGTTATGTCTTATTAAGCCACAAACACATGAATGGTATTGATAAATACTGGGTTGAATTGGTGCTAGTTGGTTTCTCGACATATTACAGCACCCAAAGCTAAAAAGAAATATTTGAAAGTAAAGTTCTGGCAGTCTGATTTTTGGGAACTACAGAACATGCGAACCTGGCACGCAATTAGACAGTGCTTACAATTGTGGAAATCAGCTACACAGCCACAGCATTGTTGGTCTTTTGTATTAATTGAACTGGTTCAATTTGCCGCTGGAGAGGAGAGAATGGATTCCTTAGGTGCAGTGGGGTCATTGTGGAATGCAAGCAGGTTAGTACATGCAAGAAGCGAATATCTTGATCACACCAGTAATACGGCTCCTCTGCCTCAGAAAAGAAAAGGGCTAAAACCATACTCATGAGCTTTAATCTTATTAGAAATCCATGTCTCAGCTGACCTTGCAACACTACTGATTGACTGCCATGAGTGACACAGGGTTGGAATTAGGGCGTCAGGGGAGCAAAGTGAGCAGCCAGAGAGTGGTTTGTGGGAAAATAGTATTGGCCTGGGGGGAAGAGAGAGCCTGAAACATTTAAAAGCAAACAAATGCATTAGGTGTTCTTATTAGTTTTCTCAAGAGTCTGTTATATATACAGACTCGGACAAATACTAATCTGTCTAAGTATATACTGGGGATACACATGGCTTATTCTCTGAATGTTTTCCCCCCTCTTGCAAATGTTCAGGACACTGAACATGAATCTGACATCCAGTACAGCGCTGTAGTTAAATGCAAATGGTGTGCTTTTCTTTTCAAAGTGCCATGTCAACATAAGTTAGGGCTCAGTTACAGTTTCTGGGGCCAGCAGATTACACGGGCAGATTACCTGCCTTTCAGTTAATCTGCAATTTAGTTATTAATGTGAAGGAAGGTTTAAATCCCCAAACCGTTCGTTTTTCCTTCTCTGTCCAAGTTGATGTGGGCTGCCAAGCTTTGATCTCATAAATGCTTGCCCACTGGGCAGGGTCAGGAGGTGGAAGCAGACTGTAACCTGCCAGCTCAGAGAAAAGGGGGGAATACAAGAGGTAGACCCTGGGCGAGACTGGTGCACTGTAAATAGTTTTAACTGATTTTAATGTTACATATTTTTTTTTTACATGGTTGCAACCCTTTATGGAATTTTATAGTGAAGGTTGGATAAGAAATCTAATAAATCAGCATTATCACTCTTATCCTGGATAAACCTTGGTGGGTCACGCAAAGCCTGGTTGTTATAAACCAGAGGCAAACAACTTATGGTTCTACAGATGTTGGAGGACTCTACTTTTCATCAGCTCCACCTGATGATGGTCAGTGATGATGGGAAATTAAGTAAAAAAACAACAACAACCCACATACATGGAAGAGTCATAGTTTGCTCACTACTGATTCACAGCATGGAATACTGTACACAGCAAAACTAAACAAAATTACGGATCTGGCTTCTCAGATCCGTAGTACACTTAACTTCTGAAAAATTCAGTTTGTTGGTGTTTCCAGTAAAATAATGGATGGTTGGCAACACTGTTTTCTGTCCAGTTCTAGACCTGTATCCTATGGTCTAGCCATAGCTGCCAAGTTATCCCTTTTTTTAAAGGGATTTTCCCTTATGCTGAATAGGCTTCCTCGCGAGAAAAGGGAAAACTATGGCAGCTATGGGTCTAGCTGAGATGGCTTAGGTCTGCAATACTGTGCTCTGTTATTTTGTAATACATGCCACTGAACACAGTGATAACTATTTCTGAGTAAGCATTTGCAGACATTTAAACCTAGAAGCTATGTCGAAATGGTAGTAGTGAGGGCAGGATTAGATCCCTTGGGAGCGAAATCTTATTCCCAGTTGCCTCTTCAGTGTCAAACTTCCTGGTAGCAGTAGGCTTAAAATGTTCTCTTCCAAATAAGTAAATGACATTGGGATGGTGTTTGGTATGGGTATTCTGTGTATGCCTGGGCTTCTCATCGACCACTGTTATTTAGTTTTTCTTTGCAAAGTTTATCACCAGAATTGACAGGAAACAACCTGCATATAAAATTGAACACAATGGTTAAGCAGTTTCCCTGTAATGCATTAAATCTTGGGTTTAAATGTTTAAAGCTTACTTAGTAAGCACATTTGCACTACTGAAGTGTGTTTGCAATCGTTACTACATCCTATCAGTCCCTCACGTTTAGTGACTGATACCCATTAGGAAAGTATTTCTTGCTCTGCAAATCTCTCTCTCTCTCTCTCTCTCTCTCTTATGAATTCTCTATAATGTATAAAAACATGATTAACAGTGCAATCCTATACAGTATTTGTCTAGGATTATTTAGAAGTAAATCCTACTGACTTCTGATTGCGCAGCGGGCCGGAGGGTGGGGGAGCGCGTGTGAGTGCACGCCCATACGCGTGCACCCATGCTATTTCCGGCACACTTCTGGGTCAGAGGAACGCTGGAAATAGCTTGTGAGCATGCACACAGGCCTCCTCCGACCTGGAAGTGCGCCAGAAATGACACTTGTGCATGTGCGCAAGCTATTTCCGGTGCACATCCGACCTAGAAGCAGGCAGCGGGGCGCGCCGGGGGCCGGATAAAAGAGGCCTTCGGGCTGTATCCGGCCCGTGGGCCGTAGTCTGGAGACCTCTGGGCTATAAGATTGCAGCTAAAGCTGTAATCCAATCCACAATTAAAGGTAAAGGTACCCCTGACTGTTAGGTCCAGTTGTAGACCACTCTGGGGTTGCGGCGCTCATCTCGCAGTATTGGCCGAGGCAGCCAGTGTACAGCTTCCAAGTCATGTGGCCAGCATGACAAAGCCACTTCTGGTGAACCAGGGCAGCGCATGGAAACACTGTTTACCTTCCTGCTGGAGCAGTACCTATTTTTCTACTTGTACTTTGACGTGCTTTCGAACTGCTAGGTTGGCAGGAGCAGGGACCAAGCAACGGAAGCTCACCCCGTAGCGGGGATTCGAACCGCCGACCTTCTGATCGGCAAGCCCTAGGCTCTGTGGTTTAGACCAGAGCACCACCCGCATCCACAAATAATTCACAATTATTTGCGAGTAAATCCCACTGAACTCAATGGGACATACTTCCAAGTGAACATGCAAAACATTGCTCTGTTTACTTAGCACATGTTTCTACTCACATCAGGGAACTTGCTGTTCCTATTATCACTAGTCTTATTATATCTTTTTTTATATCCTTCGGCATTTCCCTTGAAGTTTCAATAACAATATTAGCAGTGCAGCTTCAGCAAGAATGAGAAACCTATTTTGGCGAAAGTCCTTAGGCAGATATATCATCTTCTCTTAGGCTTGCCTTTCTACCAATGCAATATGCATTTAACAGCACAGAATAAAAACAATTATTCAGAAAGAACTATTTATTTTTTGTGACCACAGCATATTTAGTTTTAATGACCCACCATGGAATTTTGAATGTATGGATTCTTAGAAAAGACAAATAAAAGTAAAGTTTATGAAAATAGCCCCAATCTAGATATATAGCACAATTCTACACTACCTAGATGAAACATACTGGGACTTACTCTGAAGTAAGTGTGCATATGATTGCAGCAGAAGACACACACATACACAAGATGTCATCTTAAGGGTACACCTAAAGAAGGTATATGAAGAGGTTCTTCATTTAGAATGGCTAAATGAATAATAGAAGAACAAAACAGTAGAATTGGAAGGGATCCTGAGGGTCATCTAGTCCAACCCTCTGCACTGAAGGAATCTCAACTAAAGCATCCATGACAGATGGCCACCCAAACTCTGCTCAAAAACCTCCAATGAAGGAGAGTCTGCCACCTCTCAAGGGAGACCATTCGACAGTCTGTCAGCTCTTACTGTCAGAAAGTTCTTCCTGATGTTTAGCAGGCTTCTTTTTAATTCTAAGAAAAATGTCATAAAATCAAACCAAATGAAGCAACCGCAATTACAGTAGGTGGTTCCATAGATGGCTTAATTGCAAACACTCACTTATTATTATTTTTTACCAAAGTTGCCCCACATGGTGTTATGAATTTCTAGATGAATTGTGGGGCTTATTGTGAACTTTGGTTGGTCCTAATGAACTTGTTTTACTGATCTTGGGCTTAACCAGTTGTTTAAAATAATCATTTGGCATCTACAGAGTTTATTTCCCAATGTGTAAGGATCAGGGTTTTTACATTAGCACAAAGATTGTTTGGCTTGAAGTGACCCGTAAGGTTCATTCTGCCCTTGCAAAACCCCCAAACTTTTAGTGTGACAGCACTTGATATTAGGCAGGCCTAGTTTAGGCAATCCTAGCTGGACATGTTAATTTTATTACATAGATTTGTTTTTTTTTAATCTGTTGGGCTGTATCCTACCAAGGACTACTCAGAGCATATCAGTTATAAAGTTAATGGATCTACGCTATCCTTGCTCATTAATTTCAGTGGATGTGCTCTGAGTAAAATATTGATTTTTAGCTATGTTTTGATAATGCTATTTTATCTATTATTATTTAAGGCTTTTTTATTGCTATTTTTAAATGAGTACTTTATAACATTTTATGTAAACAACCTAGATTTTTTTATTAAGTGGTATACCGTATAAAACTTGCTAAATAAATAAATAAAACAAATAAACATGGGCCTGCTCCACAGCTCAGCACCGAATCCACCCAAGGATCCTTGGGTAAATCACTGTCTCACAATGCTGTTGTAATGATAAATGAGGCAAACTTTGCAAAGCCCGTTGTTCATTAAAAAAAGTATATAAAAACAATTGAGAATAATAATTCTGGGAGGTATCACAATTGGATAATAACAAAAGTAGTGGCCAGTATATAACTTTGTTTGCATTCCATTCGAAAAGCAAAAATACAACAAATGATTCCAGACATGTATATTAACATTTGATCTTGTTCTCCTAAAGGGGAGGTGTCATTTAAAGGATGGCCATCACCCATCCTTTGCTGTGCTTCAGAACACACATGTTAATCTGTCTACAAAATCTATATTTCACATTCAGAGGTTTGAAAACATAACAACAGCAAATGCTCTTTGCAGTATTGGTGTGTGTGTGTGTGTGTGTGTGTGTGTGTGTGTGTGTGTGTTTGAAATTTAATCTTGAACACACCGAGAACATGGGAATAGCCTTTGGTGAGCTCATTTACTTGCAAGTAAACATGCTTAGGATTTAACTTTATTTTGGATTTGAACGTCACGCAAATGGGCATAACTGTGCACATGATGTTTCCAGATTGCTGTGAATGTTAAGCACTGGGATTTATGGTCCTGTTTTAATCTCCCCCTCTCTTGCTCTGCATGTGTGTTATATATACTGTACATGTGCACACATCAAACACATATGCATGTAGCTGTATACACATGCATTTATATACACTGAAATTGCAATAGTTATAGCTAACAAGGAAGACTAAGCATGTGACAAATTCCAATATTGATGCAGGGTGCCTGGGCCACAGCCCATGCTGTTAAGAAAAACAAATGTTATTAACGTGTTAAGGAGAAATACTTGCTAATAACTAGATAATTTTAAGAAGTTAGGTTCATACCATCTGTTAATCTTAGTTGTGATTAAAGAGGTAAATCCTAATGGCCATTATTCCTAATGACAGGACCAAGCAGGCTTAAAGCATTAGCCGTCGCAGGCTGAAGAGGAGAAGCAATGAAGGATATCAGCAATCTTAGCTGCAATTGAGGAATTGCCCCGTCTTCCACACAACAAAAGTGATACAAAAGAATTACACCCTCACTAAAGTCTATTTCCTCGTATAATCACACAAAATGATTTTTCTTAAATATGATAATAAATCACAGCAAAAAATCAATGTGGCAGGGCCCAACTGCTATGGCCTGATAACGCATCAATCAATATTTAGTATTTAGATTTTAATTAATACATAGCAGTGCAGAGGCCTTTTAAGAGAGAAATATTATCACAGATAAAAAATCCTGCACTGTTAGCATGCAAAAGTTGTTGCTCATATCTGTCATTGATCAATCTGCCGCTGTTGTGATTAAAAACCCTTGAAAATATCAGACAAGAGCATAAAACAGATTGAACCAAGCAGAGCACGTTGTAGGAACCTCAGCATTGCAAAGCCACTAGAAAAGGATGCCGGGTAAAACTGGTTTACAAGGAGGGAAATACTGTTGGCTGAACACAGGCCATCTCATTGTAAAAAAATATCCTTAGTATTTTTTAACAAATGCAGTACAGGAGAAATAAAACAGCCAATGTTTGAAGGCAGCTCTGTTTAGGGAAGTTTGTATGACATTTTGATGTATTTTAATCTTTGTTTGAAGCCGCCCAGAGTGGCTGGGGAAACCCAGCGGCCGGATGGGTGGGGTACAAATAAATTATTATTATTATTAACCAGAAAGTTTCTTACTAATTGCATTTAACACATTCTCTACTACAGAATATAAAACAAAACATTGTAACTGAACCAGAACATTAATTTTAACCCATATTTAAAAGGGGTTTCTCACGGACTATGTATTACAGAATGAGTTTGAATATTCGTTGCCAATGTTGGTACAATAGACCAAGGTTGGGGGCATGAAATTCAGAGAAATAACATTTCCGTACTCTCCCTATTTGGTTTAAGAAAATACCTACTTCATGCAAGCTGAGTCCACATTATAATTTATCAGGAATGATAACTTTTGCAAAATGTCAACATTTCTTGAAACCATCTGTGTTCTGATTAGATTAGGAATTTGGAAGATGAATATAAGATTCTTCCCTATGATAACCACAAAACCAAATTGCAGAAAAAGCTTGTACAAATGGATTTGGTCAGCAGTGTGGGATTCGTCAAGGAATAATACTAGAATATTTTATGGGAATGAATCAAATGCAGTATAATTTATAAAAATCTAATTTTGTTCTAAAATTTGGAGAATTTGTGAGGTGAGAAAGACAGGCAATTTATTCAGGTCTAATGCCATTGTGAACAAATTAATATTTGGCTAAAGCCACTAAACCATGGCTTGAGATGAGTTTTAGTCGTACCAACTAATTAGGAGAATTCCAGAACAAAATATCATTAATACATGTATAGAAACAGGAATATACCACAGGCATTGTCAAGATATAAAAGTCTGAGAATTATAAACAACCAAACATACATAATATGGGCAATGTATACATTTTGCAGTTCCATGGGAACTGGAGCCATGAGGCAAATCTAAATGTCTTTCCCAAAGATAACTAGCTCTGAAATGGGGGAAGAGATGGATGTTTATTTCTTTTTCTAATCTGTTGTTCTTTCTAAAACAACGATGCTGATATTTTCTGGCTATTTGGATATCATATCAAATTGAAGAAAATATACAAGGTTAATCTACAAATTTGACCTTAGACTAGAAAACATTTCTTCCTGTATATTAGCAGCTCAAGCCACTGCAGTACAAATCCTCTTTTTCCCAGTGTAAGCAGAGAGAATGGAAGCAGCCTCCTCTTCTGTCAGCTGTCATGGTGGTATAGAAAGTAAGGTGCATGGGTCCCAGGTTTGAGACCTCTTGGCACCTCCCTCCCTCCCTCTTTTACAGGGATGGGCTCCCTCTTTGTCCTTGACGGGAGCCCTACTGGCCACATTCCCATCTTTTGGTGAAGCATCTAGCAGCACAACTTGGAGGTGAGACTATCCCCTTGTATGGAGTGTGACAAGCAAGTGGCCATTTCCCCCACATAAAAGAATTTATTCAACAAATTATTTATTTCTTAAAAAAACCCAATTTGCTGAGCACTTTGGGTTTGTAATTTTCATTTCTGTAAATATTAATGTTTTGTTCAGAAGTCGGGCTGACCTTCCCTTCCTTCTTTCTGCCGATATGCTCTCTTCACGGAATGGGTGCGCTTTGCAAACTTCCTGAGGGGAAACCTCAATTCCCTGTGAAATAGTCATGCCCATTGTATCTCAACATTGAGAAAGAAAATGCCATAAGGAGGAGTCAAGTATCATATGACCATAACCACAAACCCAATGTAATACAAACCCACATGCTATAACAGCACAATTTGCACTGCTGCTGCGAAGCCTGTGCTTGCATTTTGATTATCAGACCACTGTAAATGGATCTTAAAAAGGTAAAGGGACCCCTGACCATTAGGTCAATAGGAACAAAGTTTTTCCCCCTTTAAAAAGATTTATTAACTTATAGAGACACAACACTTAGTTTATTTAGTTCTCAAAGAACTGCAGATAATTTGAAGGTTCTGGATTTGAGTGGGCTCTCCCAACGAGAATCTGGGCTTGGACATGAGTGACATTGCATGGAAAAGGAATGGGTGTTATATATGACCTGTCTGCTTCAATCCTGTTGGCAGTCTGGTGGCGATGTTCTGTGCTAGTTGAAGCTTCAGCATTGTTTTCAAAGGAAGCCCCACATAAACAGCATCGCAGTAGTTCAGTCTTCAGGTTACCCGAGCATAGATTACTGCCGCCAAGTTATCCCTGTCCATATAGGGTTGTAGTTGGGCCACCAGCCTAAAGAAGTGGAAGGCACACTGAGCCACTGAGGCCACTCGTGCCTCAATTGACCTCAATGTATCCACAAGAACCCCTACAAGAACTATAAACTTGCTCCTTCTGAGGGAGTGTGACCCCATCTAGAAGGCTGCACACCACTCAGCCAGATGAAAGAACCACCCACCAGGATCATCTCTGTTCTGTCTGTACTGCACGATCATAAGACTCAAAAAGTGATGCTTAATTTAATTAATGCAGGGTGTGCTTCCTGGTTGGGAACCATTTACTCACAATGGGAGATTGCTGTCCAGATTGCTTGCATTAAATAGAACACTGCATTGTGGAGTTAACTAGACTAGGGCGCAACCTCTGTTCCTGGTTGGCATGGGCTGACACATGCTGGAGGCGCTTTCCCTGATAACCACAATGATGCTCTCATTGCTGAGAGCAAAGCCAAATCACATAGACATATGAGCTAGCCAGAGCTTCTTGGTAACACAGTTGTATAGTGGGAAATGTTGACGTGCAATGATAAACAAACAACTAAATGAAGTTCACTATTTGACCTTGGGCAGTCATTGAGCTTAACCCACCCAAAAAAGGGTTCATATGCCATGCCAGGTCAGACCTGTCCTCCAGTCACTGGCAAATATCACTCTAGCAACTGATGCCCATCACTCCTGCTATGAATAAAATTCCAGAGCTGCACTTCCCCACATCCTCGCTCCTATACACAACTGGTTTCTGGAAGAGAAGCCAGAATTGCTCATGAGTATATGTAGAGAGGCCAACACATGCACACCATGCTGGCAATAGATATGTGGTTTTACTATAATTCTACCATTCCCATGCCCCTCAGATATGAATGGAAAGTCAAGTATAATGTTGGAAAGATGAAACACTAATGCGCCAGGCCTGCAGAGCTTCAAACATATTTCAGTGTAAATTCAACAGTTTCTCTACCTACATACCTACTTACCAAAAAAACCCAAAAAAAACCCTGTTGTTTGTGCATTAAAGCTCTCATAAGCACAGCCTGTTGGCCTCATAGACTTTCCCGGGTTGTTGATGTTCGATTTACATGGAAAGAATGAATTGATTGTTGTAAATGAATGTTTGGCTGCTGCAACACCAGAAATGGTTGTTTGCTGTCAGCTCTATAGTATGAAAAAGCCCCCGAACCAACCAAACCTCCCCCAAACAGTTGGTGATCCATGTTTAATTCTGCACATTTTAATATTGCTTATGCATCTTTGGGAAGAGATAGGGAGATAGTGCAGATGTGTGCGAGTGTACACATAAGCAGACATCTGCCACAGCGTCTGTTTTGCACACACATAAAAGTGCCCACGCACACAGGTATAAGCATATGTATTCAGTCTCTAGATAATCAGAGACACAGATAAAATAAAGCTTCTCGAATGACAGACATTCTGCAGACAGGGTTGTTAGTTTATGTAGGCTATAGGCAGAGTCGACTGGAAAATTTTGATCACTTTAATTTACTATATCCAGCATGCCTGCTGTACTCATCCAGCACTTTTATCAAGCCCTGTGAGGTGGTATTGATTTTTTTATTTTCTATGTAGGATAAGAAGACAGAGAGTTAGGAGCAAGAGTGAATGAAGAACTTTCCTCAGATTACTGCTATTCTCTAGCTTATTGCATCCTGTCGTTTGTAGTTTCAGATGATGTCCAGTATGTCAGGGTTGCTTGAAGCAATAAACAGGGTGAATAACAATGGAAAGGCGAGATGAGAAAGATTGAAAAAAGGAAAAAAGAGGCAGCCAAGAAAGTAAGAAAGTGAATGTGAGAAATAAGGAGAGGTGGGTGGGCAGAGGAGGGGGAAGCAGAGGTTGAGAAAAAGTGTCTGCAGTGTAGAGAGCTTGATGAGTGCATTCCTTTAAAGTAGCTATATAACAAGTCATGACAGTTTTTCACCAAACAGCTAAAATGTAAAACCCATCAGGTAGCGAAATAATGGAAACAGTGCCCTTTATGTTTTATTATTTTGCTACTGGAAGCAGCAAAGCAAAGCAAAGCAAAACAAAACAAAGAAAAGAGTGATATTTTTATTTTTTATTCCCTTGAATTAGCAGCTGGGCTGTTGTGAAAAGATGGATTTCTTTTTCTTTTTTCTTTTGGTAGCCTAGCCTCAAAAACCTCTGTAGAAACCGTTAGAGATTCTAAATTTGCAAGTGATGCACTGTTTCAATCATAGTCCTTCAGGATCTTGAGCTTTGGGGGCATTTTTGCTGACCATCAACTCCATGGGATAAAAATCGATTTACAGTAGAGAATGTGCTTCACCTGTTTATAAAGGATGGCGAACTGTATTCTGGCTGATGCCTACCCTGCTATATATAAATATAGATTTTGCTTTTCTCTACTATGCAGGCAAAAGTGGATTGCCACCAGCACATTACACCAGTCATTCAGCATCCTTCAGTTCCTTCAGCTTTCTGGATACAATTAGCAGTGCTGGTTTTAATCTATGAAAACTAAAATGGCTTTTACATACTGCAGCGATGGTCTTCTTCCCTATTTCACGTCATGATTTCTATGGTCAATCACAAACAGTGCCATGTGCAAACCATCTGCAAATGACAAGGAAGGCAATATACATTTTGGAATCCTCTTCCCCTGGAAGTCTGACACTGCTAAGACTTGAAATTCAGTATATTTGTTATCTGAACAAAAGTTTCAGGACCAGTCATTATTATTATTACTTTATTTTTTAGTGGTATTTAGTGGTATACCTACAGCATTCCTGGGCACTTCTGGGGACCCAGGAAGGGGCCTACCTGGGTTGGTCCGCCTTTTAAAAGCTGGCACCATTTTATTTTCTCACAAATACTCAGACATAGATCTGGGGCATTGTGGGAAATTTAAATAGTGGTTCCTAGCCACTTGGATTGCAAGTACGTACTATTGTTGTTGCTTACTGCCACAGTACCAAGATAGATTCAACTGTCAGCTCACTCAAACCTGATGCTGCTTATCTTTTTAAGACATAATTTATACTTATCTAAAGTATATCTTTATCTCCACCCCCTCCACTATTTATTGATGTTAAATGTGCAGATTAAAAGTGCAATGAGCGACTGATCAAATAAATAAACATTTACATTAATGGCCATTACTTGCTTGGATTGGAATATTTATTGACATTGCTGGTAGTCAGTTGTTATTTTTTTGATAGAATAAAACAACGTAGCTGTCGAGGAATTTAAGTCAAAAGGCACCTTCAGACAGTTGCTGTTTTCGGGTGGGATTCAATCAAATCCTGGCAAATTCAGGCTGTGCAATTGAAGCTTTTTTTGAAAGAAACATGCTTTCCTCAAAGATCCCCAAAATGACAGTGATGGAGCCATGCACAGTGAAGTGTGGGGTAACATTTGCTTTGACACAAAGTCATCTAGCCTCCCTGCAAACAAATCAGTCTGGATGCTCATTAAAAAGGTCTCCTGGAAGTCACCAAGGACTCAGGCGTCTTGTTTCCTGTGCTGTTACATCTCCTTACTGGTTGAATGGGCTACTGGCCAGATCTTTCACATGTTGTAGTGCTACTCATATAATGGACATTGCTGATCCTTAGTCCAATTTTATTCTGTGACCCGAAGAGCCAATGGTTGTATATAACCATTGTTCCAGACCAGTCTTGGCTCATCACTCAAATCAAGGTTTTACCAGGAATATTTCACTAGTGCAATTTTATTTCCATTGCATATCTTTTTATTTTAAGTTACAGGTAGGCACCTGTGTTGGTCTGCCGTAGTCTAAACAAAATTTAAAAATTCCTTCCAGTAGCACCTTAGAGACCAACTAAGTTTGTCATTGGTATGAGCTTTTGTGTGTATCTAAAGAAGTGTGCATGCACACGAAAGCTCATACCAATGACAAACTTAGTTGGTCTCTAAGGTGCTACTGGAAGGAATTTTTTTATTTTTATTTTAAAACAAAGGTACTGATTACATTACCACACACACACAATCAATCAATGAATCAATCAATCAATCAATCAATCAATCACAAGAATCACAATGAATGCAGGATTTATTATTCTGTCAGTGTGCCTGGATCCTGCGTTACATCTGAATGGCTAGTAATAATAATATTATTAATATTATTAATATTATTAATCATAATTAATTAATTTTTTTGTACCCCACCTACCTGACTGGGTTGCCCCAGCCACTCTGGACAGCTTCCAACATAATATAAGAAAGCATAACTAAACATCAAACATTAAAAGCTTCCAAATACAGTATAGGGCTGCCTTCAGATTCCACGGAAGGTCATATAATTGTTTTATCTCTTTGACATCTAGGACTGCACCCCTTCCTGGAAAAAGCAGATCTAGCCACTATTGCACAAGCCTTAGATCAGGGTTGGAGATGTTGCTGGATTCCAAATCCCATCATGCCTAGCCAGCAGGGCTAGTCAACAACAACTGGAGGGGCACAGGTTTTATAGTTGCACCTAAGATGAGTACAGTAGGCATTTTGCAGGGGTTGAGTTGTGGAGTTTATTACTGAGCTAAAACTGTGAATAATTTGAAGCTCTTTTATATTTTGTGTTGTGTTTTTAAAGGCAGAAGGGGATAGGTAGAAGGGAATCCTAGTCTGAATTTCACCACTTCCAAATATACGACAAGAGCTTTCAGAGTAGGTCACCTCAATGCATTTTGCCATTTAAGCTTAAGTACTAAGGCACTCAGGGACGCGGGTGGTGCTGTGGGTTAAACCACAGAGCCTAGGGCTTGCCGATCAAAAGGTCGGTGGTTCGAATCACTGCGACGGGGTGAGCTCCCGTTGCTCGGTCCCAGCTCCTGCCCACCTAGCAGTTCGAAAGCACCTCAAAGTACAAGTAGATAAATAGGTACCACTACAGCGGAAAGGTAAACAGCATTTCCGTGTGTGGCTCTGGTTCGCCAGAAGCAGCTTTGTCATGCTGGCCACATGACCTGGAAGCTGTACGCCAGCTCCCTCGGTCAATAACGTGAGATGAGCGGTTATTGGAAGAGGAACTTTAACCCTCCTGTGCCCAACTGCAATGCCTATGGGAATCATAGCTTCTCATGACAATTACCCTTAGAACTTAAAACAACAACAAAAACCACACTGCTGCCGCTGCACACCACACATTTAATATAATGTGTAAGTAGATGCCAAAGGATGTTGCTTCCTAGCTTCATTCTTGAAGGGATATGTGCTCTGTGATTAACCTTCCCTTTTCCTGTATTAATATGGTTCAACTTTACAGAAACTTTACAGAAAAAGTAGAGCTAAAAAAGAACACACAGGTTACGACAGAGGCTGGGGAAACAGAAAGTCAGGCAGAGCAAAACTTCACTAATCCACGTGCTCCTTGCTTTCAGAGCTGCAGACATTTTTGAAATTCTCTTTAGGACCATGAGGGCTAGAAACTTTTATAAATTATGTTTAAAACAACTGAACATCACAACACTCAGTGAAGCTTTGCAGCCAAAGGAAGTGTTCACAGTAATGTCTGAGAGCAGGAAATGGCTAATGAAACAAGCCCTCTTCAGGTGTTAAGTCCCTCACACTAAGAAGGGGAGAGAGGGGGCAAGCATGGTAGCTCCATCCTGTCATGCCACTGTGCCCCTTCCTGCCACGTGTCGGCATGAGCCTGCTGCAGATTGTTTTCCCTCCAATATCTGGGACTCACAAAACTATCTACCATAATTGTCTTTCTGTCATTTGTCATAGCATCCAGTGAGCATCTGCTCTGCCCAGAGAATCCTTCTGAACAGTTCCAGATACAATATAAAACAGAACAACTGCATCCCTTTTATGGTTCATTTTCAGCCGTCTTCTCCAACCGACCACCTTGCTATTAGGGACAACTGTCATTGAAAGCCAGCGCTCAGTGCCTCAAAAAAGCCATCAAAAACAGTGCTTTCTGCCAGCCTCCTAATCTACAAAAAATATATATGTTAGAACCAATTTAAAAATACCAATCATTAAGCCTGGATCTCACAACATTATGACTCTAGTCATTGCTCCACCTGTGATTATGTAATTGTCCCATTTTAAAACAGTAAAATAAACAACCACAAACCCCACCACCCTATTACACCAACCAATATATCACCTGCAAATTCACTAGTGTTTTAGATGTCATACAATGCAAACACCCATGTTTTTGTTTGTCTTTTAACAGAGTATCTTGGAAAAAAACACCAAAGGACTTTTTACTCACTTCAGAAATCACATCACAGTTGCATCAGGGATGAGGGGTGGGTGTGTAGAGGAGAAATAACACAGAGGTAGAGGAAACATCACTCTTTTCAGCAAGGACTCGGTTTCCCCAAGATCTCTCTGTTGACTTGAAGAGAAGAAGGCCTAGACCCACGTGAAAAACAAAAACAGTGTCCATATCCCTCCCTCAAATCACTGTGCTTGGAGTATCCTGGGAAAATAATTCACTGTGATTAAATCCTAGACCTTTCCATCAAAATAGACAAACCCACCTCGCCAGTCCTTCCCCACTTGAACTCAGGGCATTTCCCTAGTAAGCTAGGTTTTGCTTTTTTATTTTTAAAGAAATAATGCAATCATAACTTTGAAGATCCAAGTCCACAGAGCACCTTGGGAGTTCAGGGAATGCCTGATCTGACTTGAGACGCCTTGTTAATGACACAATCCAACTCAGGCATTCAGCTCACCTCATCCAACTTGTAATTCAGGAAGTACACATCACTGACGCACACCCTCATGGACACCTACTTCAGTTGGTAACTAAGCCTCTTTTTCAGAGGAAGAGACTTTGGCATTGTTTTGTATGCCCTGGTATTCTTTTGTCTTACTCTTGTCACACAGTTTACATGCCACTATCAATTGTCCTGTACTAGGAGCAGGGCTTTTTCATTGGTGTCCCCTGGTTGTGCCATTCCTGGGGAAAAAAATCTGCTAGATCTGCTCATTTAGGAGGAAAGTAAAAACAACAACATGGCATCCGTTCTGTAGGTTTCTTCTTTAAATGTCAGTTCCCATTTATGCTCTTTGCTTTAGGCTGAAATCCTAAACATAGATACTTGTGTTGCTGTTTACTTCTCAGTGGTTAATGTAAGTGGTTAATTCCAAATTTAGTTATGTGTATCTATCTGATCTGACTATAAAATGTGTTCATTAAAAATGGTAGCTACCCATTTAACCAGCTATTAGAAGACAGGATTTTAGAAATGCCATGTTATCTTAAGTAAGTGTGATTATAGTCCCTATGTTTCAAAGTTTGGCTTTGTTATAGTTGAAAAAAAAGTGAGGCAGTTTTAATTGTCCAGTAACACTGGCAGGTATCTATAAACTTCAAGAGCTGTTTTTGAAGATACTCCCCCCCCCCCGCTCTGAGGTACAACCCAGATTTCATTAGTTGGCTAACCAGATTATAAGAAGCCTGTAAATAGAACAAATGATTCCACATGATCCAGGTTATTTCCAAACAGTCATGCAAAGATATAACTGAAATAATTTAGACATATGGATAAGAACCTTCAAAATCAATAGTGCTGGAAGAAATGAAACATATGCTGATGCAATCAAACAGAATTGAATTTCATACAAATGTTAGCAAATCTATATCAGATTATCACGGCAAAAACTTCATTTTCATTGATTTATAATGTATTATTATTGTTTCCACCAAACTGCCATAGACAGCCATTTAGCAGCTGCCAAGCGCCTTAAGGGTAAATAAAGGATATCACTGATGGTGCTGGGATATAGTCGTTTAAGTGTCTAATAATTCACAAATGCAGCAGGTATGATATTCTGTTTCTGTATATTCTTTAGTGTTTTACTTTCAGTCTAATTTATTAATTCTGAAAGCAACAAAGGATGACATTCTCAAGAAAACCTTTATTTTAAGGCTGTAAACTGGGCAGCCTTTAAAAATATTTGTTGTTGTTGTAAAAGCATAAAACCATGTGTAAGGTGCCAGACTTGGGGGAAATGAACAGATTTGGGACTCCTGCTTACAACTCCTGATCTTTCAGGATGGAGGTTTTGGAGGAATCAGTGTAATAGTTTCTTTCATCTATTGATCCAATGTCTTGTAGCAGCTCGATGGGTGGGGTATAGTAGTAGTAGTAGTAGTAGTAGTAGTAGTAGTAGTAGTAGATTGAACAGAATCAAAACAAAGGAAATGAACTTGATGAACAAGGATGGGTGTCCCTGTGAAAAACATGTTTGTCTAAGTCTCTAATTGTTTGTGTAACTGATATTTGCGTGTGTAGACCTTTTTACCACTCCCCAAAATAAATTCAGACAAGACTCAAACTTTTGGTTTGGTTTTTGGCAGAATTTAGGCCACAACATTATTGATTACAATCAAGTGAGTGGTGGCATAGGCTCTGGGTCAACTAGCTCCCTACACCCTTGCAGGCAGTGCTGACTCTGGGCACCAACCATAGGTCAGCCTCGGGTGAACACCTGGGACAGTGGAAAGCAGGAGCCCTGCTGGTCCTCCACCCAGATGCCCCCTGGACTCAGGCTCCGGGCACAACCCCTCACAGGGAAGACCAACCATGAGTCTGTGGATTCCTTTAGAAGAATACCCATTGCATAGGGATGGCCAGAGTGCTCTGCCACCCCATCACCTGAACCAGAGCCTGTCCGCAACCTTACAAGTTGTGGCTATTTGCTACATGGCAGGAGAAACCCAAATGGCACCAGCCAATCAGCCAAGTGGGGAAAATTCCTGCTGTGCTCCTGTCCCAATGACAGACGACACACAACAGCATAGCAAGGTCAAGCACAAGCCCTAAATACTGTATAGGAAGAGGTGGGCGGGTGTTCCCAAGAGGGAACTCAGGGACACATGCATGGGCTTAAATCGAGGTCCCTCAATCGATTTGACTGGCATCCCATTGGCCCAATTGCACCCAAAATCGAGGGACCTCCAATAGGGTGTTGTGGCCATCCAAACGTTCCCTCCCACAACACAGGGTCTGGTTGCCAGGTGGCACCGCAACACGTGCCCTCTTGTTAGGGAGGACCCGATTTATACTTGTAAACCGCTTAAAAGCCTATATTGGCATTAAGCAGTATATAAATTGTAGGATTCTGGACAACCAGAAGAAAGTACTTCTTCATGCAGCACATGGTTAAAGTATGGAATTCACTCCCATAAGAGGTAATGATGGTCAACAACTTGGATGGGTCTGTAAGAGAATTAGACACATGCTATCAATGGCTGCCTTTGTAATGTTGATATTCCAGATTTATAGCTGGATTAGTCCAAACATCCAGCTATCAATCTCTTCTACTTTCATCTTGAGCCAATATACTGGTTCTAGTGCCAGCACCACCACTAGTCCACATGCACATACGTAACAATGGGAGTCATGTAGAAAATTGTTACATATGTGCATGTGGTCTAGTGGTGGTGCTGGCACTAGAACCAGTATATTGGTTCAAGATGTCTAGCATAGACTCCTAATGTACCCTATGAGCCTTGTATTGGGATTACATATAAGTTACCACAGATCAGGGATTCTAATAACTTGGTTTAGAAGGGGGAGTTGCTCTTTGCTGCTCTACTACAAATTGCCCAGAGCTATAGAGTTGGACCATAAAGAAGGCTGATCGCCGAAGAATTGATGCTTTTGAATTGTGGTGCTGGAGGAGACTCTTGAGAGTCCCATGGACTGCAAGAAGATCAAACCTATCCATTCTGAAGGAAATCTGCCCTGAGTGCTCACTGGAAGGACAGATCGTGAAGCTGAGGCTCCAATACTTTGGCCACCTCATGAGAAGAGAAGACTCCCTGGAAAAGACCCTGATATTGGGAAAGATGGAGGGCACAAGGAGAATGGGACGACAGAGGATGAGATGGTTGGACAGAGTTCTCGAAGCCACCAACATGAGTCTGACCAAACTGCGGGAGGCAGTGGAAGACAGGAGTGCCTGGTGTGCTCTGGTCCATGGGGTCACGAAGAGTCGGACATGACTAAACGACTAAACAACAACAATAGATCCCAATCTACCCACTCCTAGTCTCGATTATATCTACTTTAGGAAATCTGCACATTCATCATCCCTTATCTTCTGTCTTTCCCTTTATCCACACCACTTCAGCCCATACTTCTCTTTTGGTAGGCCCACACATCTAGCGAGCACCGTGTGGATACAACTCTTTGCACAGAGAAGGATTGAGGCATCTGTGAGAATAGGCTCCATTCAACAAATGTGAAAAGGTTTTGACATATTTTAATATACATTTTAAGTGTTTTTGTTTAAATAGAAAACAAAACAGAGGCTCTTGAAACCCTCTTGAAATTTCCATTTGGGCTTTTTTTCACCTTTATTAATTCATGTTCATGCTTTTGAGTACATGTTCTCCTTTATTAGTTCAACTCAGCAGGGTTTTTCTCCCCCCATGTGACTTTTGCATTGAAGCAGGTGATCAGATTCCATTGCAGTGAGATACAATTTAACCAGAAAATAATTCATTAACAGGACAGAAACAGTAGTTCTTCCTGATAGCCTCAGTTTTTATAGGCATGAATATTAGAATATTTGCAAGTGGAGACTTGCATAAATTTGTGAATGTGTGTGTGTGTTTAATACTTTCTCCTTAACCACCCCACCTTATACTTTTGAGAAATATTTTATAGATACATAAAAGGGTGGACAGTGTAAAAGGTATGGAAGCCTTCATAAATGCTGTTGTGTGTCAGTTACATGTGCTCTGCAACCATATCTGTGGCCAATAATTAGTTTCTATGACATCAACAGTATAGCTCCACCAAACTGTGCCACCATGCAACCCTTTTTCATTTCAGCTGGGTGAATGGAGATTTTGCTGCAGAACACTTGGTATCTTCCAGTGTAGATCTGACTAACAGTAATTAAAACTTCATAACTAAAACATCATAATTAAAACATCCTAAAAATGTAAGATCAACTAGCAGTAGACAACTTTAGACCGAGTGGTTCATGTGATGCTTATCATATGTGTTGTGTGGCAACGCCCGTGGTCTCCCCGGAAGAAATAAATACACAAGACACATAGCTTAAGGTTAATGGGTCGAATAGGCCACAACTTTATTGATTACGGAAGAAGAGAGGTATTGGCATAGGCATTGGATCTAACCGACTATATCTGACTCCAGCCCGCTCTGCTGGCAGTCTGTGAAGGGTTAACCACCTTTGGATGGGTCCTGCGATGCACATCAACTAGGTACCCATCCTGGGGCCACCATTCGGGGACGTGCCCTCAGGCCCTCACCTTCCACGGCTTCGGACTTGGCAACGCCCCTTGGACTCCTTAAGGGAGTACCCCTCCGCATTTTGGGGAGGTGATGGCAGCAACCTCCCCACCACATCAGGACCTACAAGAGATAATCCAATGCCTACCGCCAAAACCAAGTTGTGACGATTACCACGAGGTAGGCGAAAACCACCTGGCCTGAGCCAATTCACCAGGTGGAAAAAACTCCTACCAGGCCCCGAATACGGCGACCAACCGAAGTCCGTAGGCAACGTCAAGAGGGAACCCTGCCTAAACGGGGGGGTGTGGGTGGGAAGAAAAGGTGAGGAGCGTCCGACGAAAGAGGATGAGCCCCTGCCGCGGGCTCGCCTATATTGGCTGATACTGCCAAGCCACGCCCTCCTGGTGCGCCCCGATTGGACGCACCGCAGGCAAGCCGCGGCAGGAGGGCGACCAATGGGCTGGGGGGAATGCTAGCCATTCCCCCTCGCGAGAAGCCCGCGTGCCGCCCACAACCCCTCCTCCCATCAAGTTGGGAAGAGGCTTTGTGTGGCAACGCCCGCGGTCTCCCCGGAAGAAATAAATACCCAAGACACATAGCTTAAGGTTAATGGGTCGAATAGGCCACAACTTTATTGATTACGGAAGAAGAGAGGTATTGGCATAGGCATTGGATCTAACCGACTATATCTGACTCCAGCCCGCTCTGCTGGCAGTCTGTGAAGGGTTAACCACCTTTGGATGGGTCCTGCGATGCACATCAACTAGGTACCCATCCTGGGGCCACCATTCGGGGACGTGCCCTCAGGCCCTCACCTTCCACGGCTTCGGACTTGGCAACGCCCCTTGGACTCCTTAAGGGAGTACCCCTCCGCATTTTGGGGAGGTGATGGCAGCAACCTCCCCACCACATCAGGACCTACAAGAGATAATCCAATGCCTACCGCCAATCGAGCCCGTAAAGGGCTCGCCGCCAATACCTCTACCTCCGCAACCAATACCTAATAGCTACCAGGACATCAGCCAGCCAAATATCATTGCCATCATCTGAAAGGTGCACGCCATCGGTGTGGTAAAAGCGTTCCTCTCGAAAGGTTATAGCGGGGTGTGGGACCACGAATCCATTCAAGGCTAGGACCTTTTTGGCCACTGCCAAATCCAAAAACTTCCTTGCTTTGTTCACCGCGGCTGGCGAAAAGCAATCGCGCCAAATGCGCCTCTCGAGCAGCGAAGACCAACAGATGGTCACGGTTGGGTAAGCAGTCAACAGTTCGTCAAAGTCCTGAAATATATTCCATTTTAAATCTTGGCCTTTCCGATACGCCAAATCGTTCTCGCCCAGTTGCAAGACCATGATGTCGGGGGAACCCCACGAGGCAATCTTGGCCATCACAGCCGGTAGAAATTCGGACCAGCGCATGCCCCGTCTAGTAATCCAAGTGACTTTGCAACAGCGTGGCAGCCCGAGATTAGGACCAAGGTTCTGTTTGCACGCACGTGCCCGAGCCCAATGCATGATGCTATGGCCCACCATCCAGATCTTAATTAGCCGTCCTGAAAGTGAAGTAAAGGAAAAACATAAGTGCTGCCGCCACGTGCCACAGGAGGGCACTACTTAGCGGGGCGGAGGTATCCCCTGTATGCTTTGGACTTCCACCGGCCCATGTCTTTAATCCTCTCAGCCGACAACCCCATGTGCACTGCCGTGGTAGCGGCCCCAATTCGAAAGGAATGGGCTGCGAATTCAGAGGGGGGTAGGCCACAAGACGAAATTGCACGGCGCATGACGCGCGTGAACTGGTGGCGTGTTAAGGGGGAACCATCTACGTGAATTAAAAGTGGGCCAGGCGAGGGGGGCCTCAGATGAAGAAAACGCCTGGTGTCCTTTACTGGGCAAGGACCAATGTGGCCCGTGGCGGGCAACCGCATTAAGGTACCCTTCCCCTGCTGGTCAGTCTTAGATTGGCGAATGCAGATTACCAATTCATTGCTGGATAATGACAAGTCTGATAGCAGAATGCCACTTCTAAAGTTATTAGCCGGGCCCTCGCAAACCACTTCGCCCACCCTGAGGGCCCCAAAGAAGGCGATTGAAAAGGCTGCGGAGAAAAGTCTGGCCTCATATTTGGACCAGCACAGGTCTCTGAGAAGTTTGTGAATCTTCATCAGGATTTCAAAGGTTATAGGCTTACGACAATCCTTACGCGGAGGCTGAAGCCTGCGCCAACCCTCTAGAGCCTTCCGAACTAGGAAATCTGCACAGGGGTCAACCGAGTAGCTGGCCTTACTAAAGAAGGATATAGCAGCAGTTTGAATCTGAAGGGTCCTTGAGGCCCTGCCCAATCGCCTCAAGTTTGCCAGATACATCAGGACCTCCTGTTTATTGGGGGGAAGATTAGGACCAGACCCCAATGTTTTCAACCTATAATTACTAAAATCGGACCAAGCCCTCTTGTAAGTGTTAAGAGTGGAGGGGGCAACCGACGCCAATACTCCCTCTAAGACGTCTCGCTCCCAAGATTCCAAAGGTGTTCCGGGGAAGCCTCCGGCAACTCCTGAGCCTCTGGCGCTAGAGAGCGGAAGTGATCCATCTGGAAACGAGATAAAGCGTCCGCAATATCGTTATTGACACCTGGTACAAATTTGGATGAAAAGTAAATGTTTAATTTTAAGCATAAAAGAACGAAGGCACGTAGCAAGGCCATAACCCTAGATGATCGGGAGGATTGCCTGGAAAGGACGCCAACGACAGCCTGGTTATCAGTCCAAAAGCATACGCGGTGGTTCTTGAACTCATCTGCCCATAAGTGCACAGCTACGACAATGGGAAAGAATTCTAGGAAGGTTAGATCGCGGGTAATAGGCTTATTCTGCCACTCGGGTGGCCACCGTTGCGCACACCATCGGCCACGAAAATAGACACCAAAACCGCGGGAGCCGGCAGCATCAGACTGCACCTGGAAATCCACCCGGAGCCTCAAATTATCCTGCCAAAGGGACACCCCGTTATAATTCTCGAGGAATTCCAGCCATATTTCCATGTCAGACTTTACCCCCTTATTAAGGCGCACCCTATGATGAGGTTTTGTGAGGCCAGCCGATAGTCTGGCTAATCTGGCGCAGAATGGGTGCCCAGGAGATACCACCCGGCAAGCGAAGTTAAGATGGCCCAGGAGGGACTGGATCTGTTTAAGGGTCACTTTTCTAAGGGGTAATAACTCTGAGATAGTCTGCTTTAAAGCTGCTAACTTTTCTTCCGGTAGCCGTGAAGTCTGTGCTACAGTGTCCAGTTCGATTCCCAGGTATGTTATTGTAGACACAGGTCCCTCTGTCTTACCAGCGGCCAGAGGCACTCCTAAGTATGCAGTTAAAGCGGCAAAGGCTTCTAGGAGGTAAGCACAATCGTTATTATCAGCTCCTCCACAAAAAAGGAAGTCATCCAAGTAGTGTGTGACACCCTCCAAACCAGTACTAAAACGAAGGGCCCAGTCCAGGAAGGTGCTGAAGGACTCGAATGCGGAACACGCCACGGAGCAGCCCATGGGCATAGCCTTGTCCACAAAGTACGCCCCATCGAATTTAAAACCCAGCCATCTGAAATCATGAGGATGTACTGGAAGAAGGCGGAAAGCCGATTCGATATCGCATTTTGCCAGAAGGGCGCCTTTGCCAAAACGCCTGATAAGTTTGATAGCCTGATCAAAAGAAGCATACTTGACAGTGCAGAGTTCCTGGGGGATGCCATCATTAACCGAGAAACCTTTGGGGTGAGACAGGTTGTGAATGAGTCTAAATTCTCCGGGGTTCTTTTTTGGAACTATACCCAACGGTGAAATATGTAAATTTGGAATGGGGGGTGCGGCAAATGGGCCGGCGACCCTCCCTGCGGAAACCTCCTTAGATATCTTTTTTCTAGCGACCTCGGGCATCTCGGTTACGGATTTCTGATTAGGTGGTTCGCCCGAAAGGGGGGGATAGCAACTGGTATTCTGAAACCTGAAGAAAAACCTTCCCACATATATTTGGCTGCTGTTCTATTTGGGTAAAGGAGAAGCAAAGATTTAAGGGGGTCAAGTTTAATCGGGGAGTAAGCCAAAGCCAAGGACTGATCAGTAGCGGTTACCCGAAGCGCCCTGGGCAGCTGCTGATCCGCCCCTTGACCCCTGATGAAAGTTACCACGCCTCCCCCGAAAGGACTGCCTCCCCTTGAAGCAGGCCGTTGCTGGGTGTGATCCCTGGCATTTGTCACACTCATGGACATATTTGCAATAAGTCCTGCCACAGGTGCCTTTGTTAAATTCCCAACACACAAGGCGGCGGGTTGATTTTTTATACTCCGGCTTTGCCGATCGAAATGTGTCCGTCTGCTTTTTCTCGATGTAAGGGCCCACATGCTCGCCCCAGAAATTTTGGTCCCTTAAATCCCACCTGGTGCTGGACAACAGGGAGGCGTTCCTACGAAAGTCCTCGTCATAAAGTAGTGCAGGACCTTCACCGGCTAGGGCATAAGCTTTTCTGACATGCGCCATATAGGCCAGGAGGTGCATTGCCCTTTTTGGGTAGCATGCCACAATGGTGCCCATATAAATTTGGAAACCATCCAACCAATTTTTGAAGGTCCGCTCGGCCCTGGGCTCCCGGTATCTACGTTTGCCATAACTATTCCTCTTCTCCCCTTTGCCTTTTAACTTAGCTGGAGGAAGAAGAGTAAATATGTCCACATAATCCCCATTAAGGATCCTGTTTCGCTTTTTGTTAGACAGGTGATTGCCCAGAATGAAATCCGAAGACACAAATGTGGATTTCTTTACCTCTGGTACCAAAGCGCCATCTCTCCATTCCAGGGTACCATTGAAAGTTTTACGGTGCGAATTTGCGCGCCTCTCGTGCGCCCAAACCGGCAAGCCCACCAGTTCCTCCCCCTCGCCCCAATAGGCCTCTAAGGTGAGTTCTTCGTCATCCGAACTGGAAGAATTACCTGAGTCTTCATGGGGATCTGTATGCTTGGTCTTCTTGGTTTTCTTCTTGCTGGTTGTTTGTGGTGCTTCTTTCCCCGCCCTGTCTGACTGTTCCGCGTTTTTTCCGGAATTCGAGGGGTGCGCGGACTCCTGATTCTCGCCATCCGAGGTGGTGTTTGAAGACAAGCTCCTTGACCTAGATTGGATACCTTGAGAAAGATTGCGTAAACAAGTGGGGGTACCAAGGGAAAACTGGGAAACAGGATTATTACTGCTAGGTGTGGAGGGCCCGATGCCCACAGAGTCGGATAAGGTTGCAGGCGCAGTGGAAGCCGATTGGGATCTTGTTCCCATGCGGCCGGCCCCGGCTGTGGTACTGGAGGCAGAGGTACCAGGGCGTGCCTCGTCCTCTCTTGGTGTGTCTTCCACAAAATCTTGAGATCCCTCGGCGGGGAGCTCCTGTATAGGAGCCCCTGGCGTTGATACCTGTTGAAAGAAGTTCTGAAGGCCAGAAAATAAGTTAGCCAGAGCCTCCGGAGCGATGGAGATAGTGGTGGCCATAGGAGCGCTGGAGGTAGCGTTAGCGTTGGTGGCACGCCTTTTATTAGGAGCAGCTGCAGGCTGGGTCTGTTTCCGCTTTGGGGCCATCGCACCTAGTCAGAGCGTAAGCAAAATTTAGCAATGGATACGAAATGAAATAACCTACTAGATCCAGGGGCTGCCCCGAAAGTTATAAAATAGAGAAGGTATATAGCTTTGTAAACGCGTACGCTGGAAAGTGTCCCCAAGGTGAAGCGCGAGACAAAATTGCACGAACACCGATGCAAGAATTATTGAATTGGGCAGATGCGGCTAAAGGAGTATGCTAATTGACAGGCCCCAGGCGTACGAAATATGGGAACTGAAATTTAGATTTAATTAAGGAATAACAAGGCGAAACAAGCAAGCCAATAGATTGGTCAAGATGCGGCTACAGGGGTATACAAACTAACATTAAGATGGAATAACAAGGCGAAATAAGCCAGCCAGACAATTGGTAGACCTGATAAATTTACAACCTAAATATATAATGCTGGGTAACCAATAATAAAAGGCAACTGTGTACGCCACTTGGCTGTGCAGATGCGTTAAATTAAACCACTACACACGCACAAGCGGAGTAACTCAAGCAACCCCTATGCTGGTGCAGCTATCGACCAGGTATAGGAAGGAAACACCCAGTATGCCCTCAGAGAGCCTTTCCTGACTATTTAATTAACTATATTATCTAACTAAATAACTTTAACCATATTATGTGCCTGATTGTTTAGTTAAATAACAAACGCAACCCAACTATTCCATCCAATGCGCTAACAAAAGAACAGCGGAGGGCCCGGATTTACAGGAAGAGTAGGGGCGTAAGTTGAACAATTACACTGGTGGACTAAAGAGGCAACCAAATTCTACAATAAGAGGCCGGAGCTAAGCGCCAGGAAGGCTGAATAAACTTCCTCAACTTGAGGAAATTTACTACTCCTGCCGAAATCCAAATGCAGCTAACACAAGAGAAAAGTGTGCTGATAGCAGCAGCAATATGTCAATTGCAACAACACATGAATCAAAATAAGTCAAGCTAAATAAATCCCTGATGTGAAGCAAACGATAAACTGAAGCCAACAATCACAAATAGCAATGAACACGGCTGCCAAACTGTAGAAGGAATGGGGTTTCCCAGAAAAGCTCTATAGCAATCCACCCAAGGGGGTGGGGAGGGTAAGGGGGGAGTGCGTGGGCCACTCCAGAAATGAGGTATTTTAGACCACTTCCCAAGGTAAGAACCACGGGGGGAGAGTACACACGCTATGGGCAAAGCTGCGACCTCCCCAAGATGGCTTGCGGGCGGCGCCCTTAGCCGCTCTCAAAATGGCGATCGGGCAAAGCAACTACCACTGGAGGCGACCTCTTCAAAATGGCCGCCAAACGAGACCACGTGGCCTCACTCAAAATGGCGGTCGGGCCAGGCAACTGCCGATAATAGTGAGCCACTCAAAATGGCCGCCGAGAAAGGACACGTGGCCACACACAAGATGGCGGCCGCAGGTATGCTTCAAAGTTTATAAGCCCCGAAGTTAACTGCGTGCCTTTCCGCTACCCGAAAGCCCCCTGGGAAAGAAAAGCCCCCCCCAGAACGTCCCCGGGAAAGATAAGCCCCCAGTACGTTACCGCGCTTCCCGCCGAATTCCGATCCCGATAACTGCGCAGGGAGGGTTGAGGTACCGGGCTGAGCGTACCCAAGCCGAGAGGGAGCTGCGACACCAAAACACCAGGAGGCTCGCCGCCGGGAGTCCGAACAGAGGTCCGGCGAATGGGAGAACCACGCAGCCGCGTGATGCCAAGCGCGGCGGTAACAGCCCGCGTTGAGGCGGAGCAAGGGCTGGCGGCGCGTTCTGGAAGCGGACTGGCCAAGGGGAGACGCCGCGATGCCGCGCGATGGAGAGCGCAGAAAAACCGCTCGAAGTGGCAACGGATCCTGGCGCGCTCAATCCCCGCGGAAGCGATGCCGGGGCAATGGTAGCCGGGAGAATCCCCGGGGCCCGGAGGCTGGGTGCCGGTGCCGGCAAGCGTGCCCGGGCGGCCCGGCAAGGGTTAAACTCGCAGTGCTCCCGGAGACCAAAACCTGTTTAGGAGGAAATGTGGCGTTTAAAAACGCCGTTGATTGATTTCAGCGCGAGGAAATGTGGCGTTTAAAAACGCCATTGAGTGATTTCAGCGCGAGCGGTGAAGTTCGTCGTCCGAGGCGGAGAGACTGCAGCGATCCCTGCAGCGATCCACGAAGGTGAGGTGAAAAGGTGAGGAGCGTCCGACGAAAGAGGACGAGCCCCTGCCGCGGGCTCGCCTATATTGGCTGATACTGCCAAGCCACGCCCTCCTGGTGCGCCCCGATTGGACGCACCGCAGGCAAGCCGCGGCAGGAGGGCGACCAATGGGCTGGGGGGAATGCTAGCCATTCCCCCTCGCGAGAAGCCCGCGTGCCGCCCACAACCCCTCCTCCCATCAAGTTGGGAAGAGGCTATGTCATAATATTGAGTGTCTTACATACTTTGAGGGCCATATGTTTGGGAGGAACGTGGCATATAAATGCCTAAATAAAGAAAGTACACAGAGTAATAATGGATCAAATGAAATGAAATAAAAAAGCAATGGGACAAAGCATGCTGCCATATACATGCCCTATGGAATGACATGCTAAGTGGTGTCCTGTATTAAGTCTGTGGCCATTCATAAGAACAGGGTAATGTTTTTCCACCAGATCATTTGACTTAATCAGCCACATTTCTAAGGATGATCATTTGAGTAAACAATGACTGTTTTCTCTGCCACATACTGCATTCACAACAGGATGCTTTTTAGTTATAAAAAGGGATAACCAGATGAAATGGTGGCAATCACTGTAATAGATTATCTAGGATTAACTCCTAGTATAGTCTGCACCCAGGACAGAAATAAAATTCAAAGCAGTCATGTGTATATAGCTATAGATATAGATCTATAAGATTTGTGGAAGTACAAAATAGTTCTGCAATTCTTTCCTAGTGTATTGTGAGACACTCAGAAATAAAATAAAATCAGTTGAAACAATGAGAGCATTGTCAGAGGACTGCTCGTCTTTCCTTTCCTTGCAAGAGTTTCTGCATCCCACTTGTAATTTTCTGTTTCGGGGCCTGAAAAAACTTAAGTAGAATAAAGCAAACAAACAAGCAAAATACAATAATCATCATCAATTTTACTTGGGGAAGCATGTAGTTCTAGTCTCAGGGAGGTTTCCATTAGCAGCAAACATTTAGACTGTACTTCAACGATTTGTTGTAGGAGATAAATACATACTTGTGAAGGTGCAGTTTGATTAGGTCAAAGGAAATGAAGGAAATGTTGTGGACTCATATTCTATCTAGCCCATCATCATCTTGGAAAAAAGCCATTTGTCCACAAGCACAACTGACAGCTAGAATGTGGTAAAAATAAAACAGCTAATGAGATTCACTGAACATAGGCCATGTGGGCAGTGAATCAAAGTGTCTTACCCTATTAACCTGTATGGCACAGCTGTAGTTTAGCTTTTCAAAATCTCTGATTGTTTTGCTTCATTATAATCAATGAGAATTAAGGGAAGAAGGCCTGTCTTTTCTGCTGGGGAAACCTTTGCCATATTCAACATTTCAGGTAACTATCTTGCCAATAGTTACCACAAAAGCATATTAATATCTGACAGTATTGTCTGAATTTTCATATGGTAGATCTGGATCTTCTCTCCAGGTTAGGTACTTTGGTGTTCTGGTCAAAGTGTTGCACTGCAGCTAGCCATGTGATGAAGGAATAAGACTGCCCAGTTCAAAAAGTGAGCCCGCCTTTATTCTGGTGCTCCAACTCAGGGTGGAGCTAATCATCATCATCATCATCATCATCATCATCATCATGCCATTCATCCGACTGGGTTTCCCCAGCCACTCTGGGCAGTTCCCAACAAAATATTAAAAACACAATAAATCATCAAACATTTTAAACTTCCTTATAAAGGCTGCCTTCAGGCATCTTCTAAAAGTCAAACAGTTGTTTATTTCCTTGACATCTGATGTTCCACAGGGTGGATAGAAGGCCCTCTACATGGTTCCCTGTAACTTCACTTCTCACAATGAGGGAACTATCAGAAGGCCCTTGGTGCTGGATTTCAGTGTCTGGGCTGAACAGTGGGGATTCAGGTATTGTCAGGATGCTGTCAGCAGCTCCCGGCTGGTTGCCTAGGAAAGTATAAAGACAAGGGAAGGTTTCTTACTGTCCTTTTTTATTCAATACAGTGGTACCTCGACTTACGAATTTAATCCGTTCTGAATGCACATTCATATGTAGAAAAATTTGTAAGTTGAATTGCGGTTTCTCATAGGAATGCATTGGAAATGGATTAATTCATTCCGGAGCCTAGAAAAAAGCCCCAAAGCTGCGGAAAAAACGGCCGCAGTGGTCTCGCACCACGGAGCAGGGAGCGCAGCGGCAGCGAGGGCAATGATCCGGCAGGAGGCTGGCAGGGCAGCGGCGGTGAAGAGGGCTGGATGAAAGGCTCCCTCGAAGAAGCAGGAAGCGCAGTGGCGGTGGGCGAAAAGTGGAGGGCTGAGATGCGACCGCTGATCAGCTGTTCTGCGGCTTTAAAGTAGTCTCCCTCGGCGAAGCCGGCAGAGCGGTGGCGGTGAGGGCAACGATCTTCTCGCTGTGCTCCCTGCTCCCTTCGGATGTTGAAAAAATTCTTTAGCGCGCGGCCATTTTTTTCCTTCGTAAGTAGAGTATTTCGTAAGTAGAGTCATTCATAAGTCGAGGTACCACTGTAATTAGAGAGAGGCTATAGAACCCAGCCTCTTGGATAATGGCACTGTCGCCTCGCTTCCTCCTCCTCCTCTCCCATTATTTCCCAACTTTCCCCTTCATCTGCCTCTGAACTCTGACCTCCTGCAAACGACTGTTGTAAAACTATACTGTCTTCCTCTTTCTCCTCCCTGGAAGGGTCAGGGTGGGGAGGCGGTCTCTAGCATTCGTCCTCTGCCCAGACCCTGACAGGTATACTGGGTCAAGGCTTTAAAGGTCAGCACCAACAGTTTGAATTATGCTCAGAAACATACTGGGAGCCAATGTACAGCCTTTAGGACCAGTGTTATATGGTCCTGGTGGCTGTTCTCAGTTACCAGTTTAGCTAGTGTCTAGCTGATGGCAATCATGAGATGGCGCTACCATTGAAAACAATAGTGTTAGGCTGAGGTTTCTCCTCTGTTACCACAACTTCCTTGCCTTGCTTCCTGAAATCTTTTGCATACACAGCATTTATCCTATTGGTGACTTATGGGCAAGTCTTAATGTTACAAGGAGAGGGAGTACACTTGACCCAAGGCTCCTATTTTAAAGAACTGACCTGAATTTCAACCCCTGCTTTAGATATTTTGTGATGGCACTCTGAAGTTTGAGCTGGGCACAGGATGAAGCCAGCTGCTATGCTAATCCAGTTAACCACATCTTGACAAGTGAGTTTGGTTGTGCGAATGAGACCTTAATCTTAGTTTAAACTGGTGTGAAAGGAAATTCAGCCTTACCATATGTTGATTTCATTAATCTCAGGAAGCTTAAGAAGTTAAATTAACAATGACCTTTTCCTTAGGACTAGGTGATAACACAAGACATACTTGGACTCATACAATAGCATATGACATCACCTCTCAGTGTTTAGAAAGCGTTTTTCACATGATGGTACATTGAGTTTTCCTTTTATGCAAAGTAAAGTTTTAACTAAGTCAGGATGTCTTAAAATCTCTTGGCACAGGGGTGGCCAACTCCCAAGAGACTGTGATCTGCTCACAGAGTTAAAAACTGGTGGTAATCTACCCCCTTTTTGGAGGATCAGGTCAAAATTTTTGAGGTTTTTTTTAGGGGAGTCAAAGTTGTTGAGCTTCTTCGGGGGGAGCCAGTGGTCTACCAGTGATCTACTGGTAGATCACGATCTACCTGTTGGACGTGCCTGTTTTAGCAGAATCATATCTTTCCTTAGAATGAGAGAAAGCTCCAACACATGTGCTGGTTGGAAACCAATTATACAAGACTTTTCTCCTGTTGCAGTGTATTTATTTATTTATTATTTATGCATGTATTACCCTTCCAAAGGTTTTCATCTCTTGTTTTATGCTGTGGTATTAATAAGAAATTGTGCTGATTTGCAGAGTTTCCTTCAGTTTCATTTTAGATTGTCAGAATCTAAATCCTGCCACTGGTGAATGGCTGAGCATGGATGACCAAATCTGATCAGATTGATGAGGTTTTGACATTCCAAAATGGACATTTTAAATTGTAATCCTATTCACCCTCACTTGTTATTAAATCCCACTGAACTCAGTGGGGCAACTGTATGAGTAGCTATGCACCACACTGATAGGCTGCAATCCCTAAGCACATTTACTATGGAGTAAGCCCTGTTGGATTTGGTTTCCTCCAATATGCAGGTACTGTATAAGATTTTACTATGGGTTTTGAGCCTAATGAATATCTGGATGGGGATGTATTCTGAAACAGTCAGACACTGTGTGTGTGTGTGTGTGTGTGTGTAAAAATTATATCCTGCTTGCAATTATGGGCTGCAGTTGTGTTGGGTGGCACGTTAAATCAACCCTGCTTATTACAGATATTACACTACACAGCAGCCCACACATTTCTCTCTGAGTTCAGTTTCCTATACATGATCTTAATAGAGGTCTACTGAAGTCAGTGAAAATATTCTAATTGATTTAACAGCTTTAGATCGAGTCCCGTGGTTATAAAGCAAAACCCCTACATTTCCGCCCTGCAGGGGTGGTCTCAATTAGCGGTCTGTGGCCAGTTCCCTGTGGACAATTGTGAATTGTCCATAGTTACAAACCCCTAATGTTATATGTTATATGTTACATATATATAATGTATAACATGTATATATATATATATATATATATATATATATATATATATGTTACACACACACACACACACACACACACACACACACACACACACAGGATGTTTTTAGGTTTTCCTGGTGGCATTATCAAGGATTTACATTAGAAAGTTAGCATGAATTCCTAGCACCTGTAAACCAGTGAAATAAGTATTTTTCAGCTTTTTATTACAATTATTTAAAAAGTTAAAGCTCAAGTTAAAGCATAATAACAATGGCTAAAAAACAAACAAAAACAGGATAAAGGCAGCAGCAAACATTTGTGATAAAAACTTTACCAGGTGGTAAAAGAAAGTACAAAGATATTCACCGATTGTGAAATGATATTAAATTAGGTGCCAGGCAAGCTTCTTTAGTGAGACAGTTCCATAAACTGGGTGCCACAACAGAGAAGGTCTTCTCTCCTTCTTTCCTCTGGTTGCCATGCATATCACATCAGAAGTCAGGGAACTAGAGGAAGATGCTCTCAGTGCAAGAGTAGACTGATGTAGACGTTCTTTTGGATATCCAGGTTTCAAGATGTGTAGGAAGCATCAGTCTTTGAACTGTGCTGAGAAACATACTGGAAGCCAGTGGAACTCTTCAAGCATAAGTGAGATAGAGGCCTATAGGACCCCAAAGCAGTTGTACACCAACATTACCTTCTAGAATTGCCCTCCAGGAAGCAACAAAACCACAGAAACAGTGTGATCCCAATTCTCAACCCAGAAAGCCTAACCGGAAGGATACTGTGGTCAAATGTTTGGAAAGCTGCTGAGGGGTCCTGTAGAATAGAATTCATAGGGCTGTGCTCACCTGCTTAAACACTTTGCCTAAGAGGGTGACAAAACAAGCCAATGCTTTTTGCAGCCTTTGAAGTCTTAAGGAAGGCTCTTTAAGAATAAGTTTCAAAACTGCCTCTTTTCATTTAATACATCCTGGGCCAAGCCAGACAACCGCTCTCTACTCCCCAGGTCAACGTTGTTACAAGCCAAGATGGGCAAAGGTTGAGCAGACATCTGGTAGGCCACAGTCCTCCAAGCATCTTTTCAAGGATGCTCAAGGATGATGGGAGTTGTAGTCTACCAATATCTGGAGGTTACCATGTTGGCTACCCCTACCATAACACATGACTAGATGGGGCTCAAGACACATCCCTTGACTGCTCTGCAGTAACTGCTGTATCCAAGCTGAAGTGTTGTTGTTTAGTCGTTTAGTCGTGTCCGACTCTTCGTGACCCCATGGACCATAGCACGCCAGGCACTCCTGTCTTGCACTGCCTCCCGCAGTTTGGTCAAACTCATGTTCGTAGCTTCGAGAACACTGTCCAACCATCTTGTCCAAGCTGAAGTAGATAGAAGCAATTTTATCCTTGAAATACTAAGCAAAATATAGACACCACTATCCTGACACTTGTTAGAAATATATTTTTCTTGCAGCAGGGCTTTTGTGCCTTTGAAAGTTACAAAATAGACAGAAATTGGAGAGGTGTAGCATTTCCCAAGATGAGGTAGCAACCTTATTTGAGAGCCAGTTCAGATGATATTTGAGCCGACTCACTCTTGCAAATAACTGCTCATTGTGGTGCTTCCTCTGAGCTCAAAAAACCACAACTTGCAAATTTCCTTTGCAAATTTCTTAGTAGGGCTTGGGATCTCAGCAAAGTCCTCCCCCCTCCATTTCTGTGACTGTACCACTCACACAAACAGTTATGTGCTGTTTATCTGAATTTACATCTTTTAAAGCATGTACAAAAGCAGAAATCTATATAATGCCCTTTGATCTATTCGTTCTTTGATTAATGCATGATGGATAAGGGATAGACAGATGGTTGTGCTGAATAAGAGCTACCACCGTTTTGTGGAAGGGCTCCTGTGCACCTTCGACACTTTTATAGCAATGGTTGTACTATCTGCAGCAGGGGAAAGCTTTGCTTATTGAAGAACTGTCCTCATACAGTTTTAAAGGTAACGTGGCCTTTTCCAGCAAAAAGAAGCAATGATCTATTACAGGTTTGGTTTCCTTGTGGCCCTCCAGATGTTGGTGGACTTCAACTCCCATCAGCCCCAGTAACTATGGCCAATGGCCAGGGATGATGAGAGTTGTAGTCCAGCAGCCAAAAGACTACCACTGCTGCCATATTACATAATTGGGGAGTTTGAAAACCACAGTATTTAGTATAGCATTTGAGGACTTAGTATAACTTTGTTGTCAAAAAACAAACTTAAAAGTCTTTAGAGTTTGCTGCATGTTCAGACTGGGGAAATTCTTCTTTCACATTTACATCACACCACAGTTTATTCACCTGCACATGTTGTATGCCTCGCCCATAAAACCAACCTCCTTCCCTCTCTACCACCTGTAAATGGATTGTGCCAGCAAGATGTACTTGCATAGGATTGGATGTCCACTGGCATACATTCTGCATGTTGTGGACCTGATTGCCCACAAACTTGAGGCTGTGATCCTATGCACACTTACCTGGGAGCAAACTCATTTGAATTCAGAGACTTTCTTCTCTGGAATGTGCAGCAATGCTCACAGGTTAGCCTCACTGCCATACTTTATCCCGCATGAAAATCTCACATGCCAGAGGCATATGTGGTCAAGTGGCCCACACTGGAAAAGAGCCAGTGGCATAGCGTGGGGTGGGGGCACAGGGGCAGTTGCCCTGGATGCAAAATTATTAGAGGCCCAAAATTTCAGCACCCGGTTCTGCCCCAATACAGCTTTGCACTTCTGTCACTGGACTTCATTGAAGAGGGCTTCTCCATGTGAACTGGGAAGTGAGCCCTCCAGATAATGGAACGACTCTCCTTTTTCTGTCTCTGCAGCTGTGGTCTCTTGGGTGACGTCGACGCCATTAGGCAGCTGAATGTGCATCTGTACTCCATCCATTTCTCTCCTCTCCCCCTTCCATGTAGCCCCAGGAGCTGGCAACCCATGCTACGCCACTGATTTCACTAGTAGTTCTCGAAAGATCTGCAAAGAGGTGCATGTGTGGCCACTCTACGAAAATGTCAGACCGATATTTCTCTTTTAACTAGGTTTGCACACAGAGCACCGTTTTATAACCAAGTGTCAAGTTTAAAGCTGGGAGTGCTAATGGATCATTATCTAGTAAGCCCTGCCATAAAGAGACCTTTAAGCCGAATGCTTAAAGAGTGAGGAAAATGGCGACCATACCGAGACAAACATGAAGATCCTCTGTTTTCTACTGTAAATGGCATTGTGGCTTTCTTGCTTACTGCCAGGATTTGTGTATTGTCAGCCTCCTTTTGATTCTATTCTAACAGACATGAATTCTTCAGTCTGTAAACATTTTCACACTGACCAGGCCTTTGGCTTAGCCAACATATGAAATCCATAAAGAGTCTTATTTTCTGATAAAAGAAATGGCTAAGGACAATTGACATTATTGTTTGAAGTCCACGGCTTTCCTGCTTGTTTAGTATTGTAGAAATGGAGCCGGGGCCTGGATTTATGGGAGAGAGCTTGCCCAAGGTCTCTTACCTTTAACATATTTTGTGCTCCATCTGCCTCTTATACAGGGAATGTAATATGATTTTGATTAGTTTCTGATGAGCTGCAATTTCAGTAAGTGCAACTCCAGCGCTGTTGTTTTCTGCCACTGCTACGTTTCAACAATAATTTAAGAAGACTGTTCTGTTAGTTGTATTGATAAAATAATAAAAAGACAGTATCTAAAAACATCACATACAGATAAAACATCCCTACCATCTACCTAAATCTTGGCTTGGATCTCTCTTTCTCTCCATTAGCTTATAGGAGAATATAGGCCCAAAACCACTTTGGCCTATTGGTTAAGGCAAACACGATTCCTTAAAAGGCGGGATGGTAGAGCTGCATGCGCACCGCACATGACATCTCCCAAAGAATCATTGGAACTGTATTTTGTTAAGGGTTCTGGAAATGGTAGATCAGTGAGGAGTAAACTCGGTTCTTTGGGGAAGATAATGTGCTTTAAATGTATGGGGTGGAATTTAACACTACAGTGGTACCTTGGGTTACGAACTTAATTCGTTCCGGAGGTCCGTTCTTAACACTACAGTGGTACCTTGGGTTATGAACTTAATTCGTCCCGGAGGTCCGTTCTTAACCTGAAACCGTTCTTAACCTGAGGTGTGCTTTCGTTAATGGGGCCTCCTGCTCAGTGGCGGAGAGCAGGTGTGCTGCCCTCCAGGGACATGGCGCACGTTTTGGTGGCAGGGCGTGGTGTGCGTTTTAGAGGCAGGCAGCCGCGATGGCGCCCCTGGGATTGCGCTGCCTGGGGCGGTGCACCCCCACCACCCCTATCTTCCTATGCTACTGCTCCTGCTGCTGCCGCACCGCTACAGTACGATTTCCGTTCTCATCCTGGGACAAAGTTCGCAACCCAAGGTACTACTTCTGGGTTAGAAGAGTTTGTAACCCAAAATGTTTGTAACCTGAAGCGTTTGTAACCTGAGGTACCTCTTTATTACAATGAACTACATGCCAAGCGCTATTTACTGGTATTCAAGTAAGTTTTACTCAGAATAGGTTCGTTGAAATTAATGGACTTAACTTAGTGAAGTTAATTACTTTCAGTGTGTCTATTCTGAGTAAAACTTAGTTGAATATCCCCCATTAGGTAGCCCTGCCCTCCTAGGAGTGTACCACTGTATATTTCCAGTGGGGGAACCACATTTCTGAATGTTCCCCACGTAAAAAAGAAGAAAACTCACATAGAAACTTGGCACATCAAATAAAAGGCTGTTAGAATCCCTTTCTGATATTCTCCCTAACAGTTCTGCTTCCCACTCCGCTCATCCCACCTCAGACTTCTACATTTCTAAGTTGCTCCATGCTTTGCTCCTCCAAGCATGAGGATCTGAATATATACATGGGGCTTCAACATCCAGCTTCAACTGGCACATGGTATTGAACATTGGCTTTGCTCTCCAGAAATGTCAAGCAAGGCTTTGTGCATTTGTGTGCAGTGTGGGAGAGAGGGTTGACGCGAGAGAACAAAGCGCCGCCATTTGCCGACTGACCGGCCTTAATGGATAGTCTTAACTGCGAGCAAATTTGGCTTGTTCACCAAATACCTAAAACATGATTCCCATGGTAATGAATTGTTTATTGGCTTATATTCTAAATGTAGTAACAAAGACAGACACCTAAAGCAAATGGAAAAGTACCGAGAACATGGTTTACATTACAAACAGGGTGAGAGAAACATTCCTGAATAAGTCCTCCTGGCATGGCTGACCGTATGGGCTATGTACATCTATGTGAGCAGCAAAAAGCTCTCCAAAGTACTATTGGACACAGTGTATGAAATCAAAAATCAAGGAAATTCATGAAGTCCTTCGTTAAAATTTCTGCTACCCACACAGCTCTGTGCAAAAATCCCCAACCAAAAACAGTTAGAGGCTTTCCTCTTTCCCCCCTCCTGCTTTTAATACTTTACTGCAGGTTTAATTGCAGCAATATTTCAATGCCAAAGAGAGTAATTTGCAGCTTGAATACAGCATTAGATCTGCAGTGCCCTACAATTTTAAACTCCGGTATAAAACAAGCATTTGGTACTCATACTACTTGAATTCTCATTTTCTGTTCACACTTTCAAAGGAACGGAAGTTAAATGTCTACATTAACATTTATAAAAATTTAGGAGTGATTCCCTTATTACATAATTAGCCGGAGCACTTGGAATATCTGTATATCTGCCGATTAGAGACATTACTCGGAACATGCCCTCGAACAGCTGTATTCCAAGACAAAAAAAGAGTCCGTAATGTGGCCCTGGGGGAGAGTGTTCCATTTTGACACAATAAGGCAGCTTTGGTTAGTTGTTACAATTAAACTTGCTCACTTTAGGGGAAATGGTAGGAAAATGTCCTCTAAAACAAAAAGGTATTTCCCCCGGAAACGCCACAGTTTTACCTTTTGAGGTGTTACCAGCCTTGTAGTTGTGTGAGATTAGAAACAACTGAGATGGCATAAATTTCTCAGAGGTGTCACAGATGAGAGTTGCTACTTATATGGTAAAGGTAAAGGGACCCCTGACCATTAGGTCCAGCTGTGACCAACTCTGGGGTTGCGGTGCTCATCTCGCAGTATTGGCCGAGGCAGCCAGCGTACAGCTTCCAGGTCATGTGGCCAGCATGACAAAGCCGCTTCTGGTGAACCAGAGCAGCGCACGGAAACGCCATTTACCTTCCCGCTGTAGCAGTACCTATTTATCTACTTGCACTTTGAAGTGCTTTCGAGCTGCTAGGTTGGCAGGAGCTGGGACTGAGCAACGGGAGCTCACCCCGTCACGGGGATTCGAACCGCCGACCTTCTGATCGGCAAGCCCTAGGCTCTGTGGTTTAACCCACGGCGCCACGTCCGCGACCCACTTATATGGTAAGTGAGTGCAAATGTTGGTTGTGCTTACATTCAAGGCTAGCTTGACCTCAAAAGCAAAGGAGGGAGCCGCGGGGGACAGAACAATACCAGGGGAACCTAGCATGCCTACAACAGCACCTCAGCCTGGCTTTTGGTATGGCTTTCAGGATGAGCCAATAAAGTACTTCATTGTCATTGCAGAAAAGTTCTGCAACCCAGTTCGCATGAAGAGCTGGCCATGCAGAAGTTCCATTTGGATCTGCAGGATTTTGCAGCTTCCAAATTGGCCAGCTCCTCCCACAATTTGAGAGTGACATTGCAGGGGTTCCAGCGGTGTGCTTTGTGTTTACGGAGGTATTTTTTTGTTCATTTTGGTTTTGTTCTATCATTCTTGGTACGTATCATTTTTGACTGTAAGGCCTCATAGCAGCCATCATCAGGGATGGGGCAGAAATTTTAATCAGTTCACATTTAAAAGCAAATTTAAAAGCTAATTTTCCACTTTCTGAAATAGTATTCAAACTGAAATGCAAACACCCATCAAAAATTCACACTTCTTTGAATTTTTAAGAGAAATTGGCGTTAAAACACTGGTGAATTTTCACGAAAACTTTTAATGAAAAAATCCAGCATGTGGAGGATGGAATCTAAGGTCGGAAAAATGATAAACTGAGAGAAAATGAAATTGACAGATTTGCCCATCCCTAGCCATCGTAACATGCTCAGACTTTTTGATTTGGTCTCTGCCTCCATTGTTATTTGCTCCATCTTTCTGATGTCATGGATGAGGATGATGATAGGCTTACTTTTTTTTTTTAAAAAAAGCTTTTATTCATTCTCTTTTTATCCAGCTTTCCAGACAAATAATTTTCTCCCATAGTGGCTCTCCCACATTAGCAAAAAGGTGGGACATGAGCTCCCGGCACCTGTTCCTTCTCTGTCTGGTGGATGAGGACAACTTGGTTTCCCCCGTGCCGCCATGTTATTCTTAGGAGGGAGTACGTGCAGCCTTTCAGTGGCCCTTCATTCAATGGCTAATGACAGAAACCAGAGCATGCTTCTATTTAGTTCTGTTAGAGTTCATGTTCACAGCCTTCTGCGTCACCCATTCACATAACAATGAAGGATACCCCTGATGAGGAGCCTGCAACTTTCCACTCTTTCCAAGGTTTTCATTCTTCAGCTGATGGACACATTGAAATAAACTCAAAAGAACTGTGGTTTGTAAGTCACACTCAAAAGAGACCCAGGCCTGGCCCACTGATGAGACAGGGTGAGCCGCCCACCTCAAGCGGTGCACCCTCCACTGCCCCACAGTGTTCGCCAGTAATTGAGAAGCGGCGCTGGCAGTGGTTCTCTCTGGTGAGATCTCTCTGAAATCTCATGAGAACTCACCGAGTGCATGAGATCTTGTGAGACTTCTCCGAGATCTTGCCGGAAGCCTCTGCTGCTGCCAATGCTTTGTAGGTGGCATTGCTGCCACCAGCGCTTGGTGGGCACTGCCGCTTTGCAATGCAGCTAAGAGAGGTGCGTGCTAGTGGCAGTGAGTGGGGAGGAGCGGCACATTCCCATTTTGCCTCAAGTGGTGAAATGGGACATGCCGCCCTGAATAGACTCAAGATAACTGAACCACATATCCATAAATTTCAGGGAAGCAGTTCTGAATGTGATTGGTGAGCTTCAACTCCAGGGGTTGGCAAGGTTTACCTCGCCTGGGCCGGTTCACTCCTGCGGAGATCGCTCTGTGGGTCGGATCATGCCTGCACAGACGTGATTTCCAGCACCGTGGAAGCGAGTCCCTGCTCCCTGCTGCGCCACTTTAGCACAGCGCGCAGGGACTCGCCGAACGGCTGGCTCGGTTTGGGGGCAGCTCGTGGGCCATTTAAATGACCCCGTGGCCACTTGTGGCCCATGGGCCGCACGTTGCCGACCCTTGTAACTCTATACGTTAATAAGAAATGAAATGGAGCTGCCACTACAAACAGCAGCTCTGGGTTTGACCTGCCTCTGAATCTGGGGGTTTCATCTAGCTATTGTGGCTAGCAGCTGCAAAAGCCTTTCACCTCCCACATCCTCCAGGAATTTATCTAATTCTCATTTTAGAACCATGTAAGATTCCACTCATCATCACAACAACTTGTAGCTGTGAACTATGCAAGTTCATTACATGTTATAAGAAGGAATTTCAGCAGGTACAACATCATAGCTGCCAAGTTATCCCCTTTTTAAAAGGGATTTTCCCTTATGCTGAATAGGCTTCCTCGCGAGAAAAGGGAAAACTTGGCAGCTATGTACAACATTGCCCTGCATGGCAGGCTTTATCTGTCAAAATCAAAGAAACAGGACTCTATTGCTCCATTGCCTATGATTGCCCTAAACACAACTGAGCAGGGGAAACTATGCAGAGTTCCAATAGTAGCGGGCTTTGGGCTCTCAAATTTAAATGACACCCCAGAATTTGGCGCCCCTAACACTCCACCCCTCACACTCCATTCTGCAACTGCACCAGTCACGTAACCTAAAACTGCTGTGGGGTTCTCATACTGTCCCATGCTGTCCATTCCACCTACTGCATGTCCAGAGTTTCCTCTTTTTGCCCTTCCTTTTATTTCCAGTGGAAACAGAATGCTGCATGGAGCTCAGCCAATGCAGGTTCATCTTTGTCTGATCAGGGACTTCCTACGTAAATGAACTCCTTTCTCGTGCCTCATTCCACATAAAATAAGAGCTAAGCTGGAAAGATGAGGCAGGTAGGGAATAAGTCTTTTTTTTTTTACCTTCCAAAATGTCACGTAGCTTCCTCCCAGCTCACAAACTTACCAACGGGTTTAAGTTCATTAACGACTGCATCTCTCAGGACTCTCTCTTACCTCTAAATTTTCTAGTCAGCCATGCACAAAGTCCATTTAGTTTTGGGTAATTATCTTAAAGCCCATATTCTGGAGCTTATCTGGATAGAAATCTTTCCAGGACTCAACAGCTCAAAATACCTAATGGGAAAAGCTTTTGTGTTCATTCACATGAACCTGTACACAGCAGTTGATTGCTCTGCCCTCAGTTCAACTTATTTATTGCAGGGATAAAATATACCATTTACAAGTGGGGATCATTTTTGTGTGTGTGAACGATCCTTAGAAAACCACCCTCGTTTTCTGTGGTTGAAGAGTGGGAAATCTGCTGAAAAATTGATTAGACAGATGCTGTGCATTGCATTTTTACCTTCATTATATCAACTTTAATATTAGTAGATGCAAAATAGGAGTCCTGTGAAGTCATGATCGAAATACAAGCAGTGATCCTCAATATTAATTAATTAATTAATTAATCAATCAGTCACCCTCCACATGTGCTTCAAGGCAATGCACAGAATGTAAGAAAACAGCTAAAAAAAATTGAAAACCATATACAAAAATAGCAGCAGAAATTTTTTTTTGTATACAATACTAAGTAGACACCCATGCAGGGACCTATTTTACTAGCTGGGAAGGCTTCTTGGAACAAAAATGTCTTCAGTCGTTTCTGGGGCTCCCATCATATCTCAGCAGGAAAGGTCTTTTACAGAATAGGAGGAATATGTTTTGAGTGAAGCAGGATTGCATCCACTGCCCTTTCCCAACCTCTACTCAAAGAGCAGATATTTGTGGGGGCAAAGTATATTTCTAGGTGCGCAAGGAAAAACAAACAAGCCAGCATTTGTTAATGATAGATGTTCAGAAGTGGGGTGCAAATTCCTTGTTTGGGGTGGACACTTGCCCCTCTCTTCTGGCATCACCTGTGCCCTCCAGCAATTGCATATAGTCAAATATATTCTACCAGAGGGCTAGGTTGGGAGCAGAGCTGGCAGGCATGGTCTTCCTTTCCTCTCCTCACCTTTTTGTCATCTACATAAGGTTGCAGCAGGCATTATCAACATGGTGCCCTCCAGATGGTGTTGGACTACAGCTCCCATCATCCCTTTGTCATTGGCCTTTCTGGCTTGGACTGATGGGAGCTGGAGTCCCATGAAATTGGGAAGGCACCACCTTTACGATTCCTTGCGTATGCAATCTTATCTTACTGCAGAATATATTTATTCCATGGAGAAAAGATGGATAAGCAGACCCTCCCTCTGCCATTCAACACTGCAGCCTTTCCTGACTGCTTTTCATTGGGAGACAGTTACATGGATCTGCCTCGTAATTCCCACTTTGTTTCTAGCTAGCTGTCACACCATACCAATGTGGAGTCCTTGGTGCATGGTCTTTCTGGGCAGCTCAGAGTCTTAACCAACAAACAACCTCTGCTCTATTGTGATTGGGTGATTTGTGATGGTAAGTATAGTACCAGGAGATGGTAGTTACTCTCAATTAATTAATCCAGAAGGGAAGGACATTTGCTCCCAGAAAGCAGCAGACTTCTCCAGGTGTTCGAATGCCACATTGATTTGGAATTAGAGCTTGAGGGATTCTCTCTATTACTACTTTTACTCACAAACACTGCATGATGAGAAGCGCAGAGATGATTCTTTCCCCCTAAATGAACCTTGTTCAAAAACTCGTGAACATGCACTGCTAAAGTTTATTACTTATATTGCAGCATTTCAGCACCTTGTTGACTGCACTCATAATTTTCAGTGTTCTTAAAAGCAGGTAAAATAATGTTCATACTAGCGATAATTAGCAAATGGACTATATGAATAATCACACTCATTCCCACAAAGATTTCTTGTTCTCACAGACCAATCCATTACTTGCTTCAATGAAGCGTCTTGTTGTTAATTTGCAGGGTTTTCACCCCTAGGTGATGGAAATACCTGCCCTCTTTCCAGTCTCCCATTAAGTATGGTTTTCACTAATATGTATAATTCATGAGAAAAATTTGTTTGTCAAGGATTCCTGACAGGTCACTTAAATCCTAGATCAATTGATAATGTTCACACCAACATGGCCCGGAATAAAAATTGCTCTGATACTGACTTCCCTTTCTTTATAAAAATGATATAGTAGGTTTTGGAGGGGGGGGGGGTTGTTTTGTTTTTGTTTTAAATTCAGCATGTAGCATTAAGAAAATAAGCTTCAGATACAAATGATACTTGGTGTCTCCAATGTATTCTTTATTTCATTTTGGCAATATCAATGTCACTTTTCAGCATCGTATATTCTCTCAAAGCAGATATATTTTTAAAAAACAACAACATAACAATAAAACAATAAAACAACATTTGCAATGACACAATTAAAAGCAATATAATCCTTAAAGTATTAAATAAAAACAGGGAAGCAGCAGATGATAAAAACAGATAAGACACCACAGCCAGACCCCTAGCACAGGATACCAGCCGCCCCCAACTTGACAGAACCAAAAGCTGGTTGGAATTTTTTTAAAAAAATTAAGGCTTAGCTAAAAGAAATCCATAAGGGAGCTGAGCACTTCTCAGGGAAAGTCATCTCATGAATTTAGGGCTTGATGCTTAAGCCACTAAGGGGGCAGTCTTGTGGCAAAATCTGCTGGGAGGAGCAAGTACTTTTATAGGCATGGTAAACTCTGAATAACAGCTGAATAACATACTGCATTCGGGATGCGGGTGGCGTTGTGGGCTAAACCACAGAGCCTAGGGCTTGCCGATCAGAAGGTCGGCGGTTCGAATCCCCACGGCAGGGTGAGCCCCCGTTGCTCGGTCCCAGCTCCTGCCATCCTAGCAGTTCGAAAGCACGTCAAAGTGCAAGTAGATAAATAGGTACGACTCTGGCAGGAAGGTAAGCGTCGTTTCCGTGTGCTGCTCTGGTTCACCAGAAGCGGCTTTGTCATGCTGGCCACATGACCTGGAAGCTGTACGCCGGCTCCCTCGGTCAATAATGCGAGATGAGCGCTGCAACCCCAGAATCGGTCACGATTGGACCTAATGGTCAGGGGTCCCTTTACCTTTTAACATACTGCATTACTGAGGTGGCCAGCATGTTAATGCTGAAATCTTATGTGCCCTTATTTAGGAGTACGTCCCACTGAATTTAGTGGAACGTATAGTGGTACCTCTACTTACGAATTTAATGCGTTTCAAACGCACATTCGTAAGTCGAAAAAATGTGTAAGTCGAATCCCATAGGAATGCATTGGGAGAAAAAAAATCGTAAGTCGGAGCAACCCTATCTAAAAATTCGTAAGTAGAAAAAAACCTATCTAAACCGCATCCAAGATGGCGGACGGAGCTCCATTCGTAAGTAGAAACATTCGTAAGTAGAATTATTCATAAGTAGAGGTACCACTGTACTTCCAGGTAAGCATGCTATATGTGCATTTGGAGTTTGACTCTTGGCATATGTGAATGTGTAATATGGCTTTTCTTTTCTTCTTCCTCCCACCAGCATTCAGAGAACCAAGCTTAATTGATTTGCCCAAATCTTCCATTCATTAAATCACCTCACCCATTGCGCTTGATCTATGATGCACAAATGGAATGGAAGGCTACTGTATGTGGAAATACTTCAATAATTATGATATGTAAATGTGACATTTTAGTGAGCAGGTGTAAATATATCAGTCTTTCCCAAGCAAGTATTTTTCTGATCATAAACATCATTGCCATATTGTTTTCAGTTCAGCCCCCTGCTATAATTATGATGTCTGCTCCTGAGTTTGCCGGTGTGAGAACCTTACATGAATGCAAAGACAGTGTGACCAAGCTTATATATCGAGAGATCAGCTTGTCTGCATGGGGAAGCAGAGCACCCTCATTAAGTGTGGTGAAAGCACAGTTGTTAGAGCCATGAGGATCATCAAGTGCTATCTTGGCCCTGACTGACCATGTTATTGGTCTGTAGTTTCTGCTGAGCTCTTGGGGAAGCATGTCAGCCCTGTGGCTCAGATATGGACTCTAAAGTGGCACCACTATCTTCTTCTTCTTTTTCTAAATCATTTTTATTGATTTTCCAATAAAAACAGCCAATTAACATATCCATCAAATCACAATCATATTCCAATTTTTAAAAATAAACTAATATAAAAAACAACCAAATTACAATCCAAATTATTAATTATCAATTTTTCCGGGCTTCTCATAGTCTGGACCTCTGAAGTATATCTCCAATATCTTCGTTCCTGCCTTCTTCTTGCTGTTCTCATATTTTCCACATTCCAATCTTAATGCTTAAAAGTTTTAGGCATCACCATCTTCTAATTGCTTGCTCTCCAGTATTCAACTAAGAGTATTCAACACTGACACGTTTTCAAGCGGGGAGGTGGAGAATCAGGAAGACAGGTGGTTTCTCTGTAGTGGTGGCCTGGTCTCGCTAAGTTCAGGACAATCTCTCCTCCAACTATAGCACCAGAGAGCAATGATGAAGCGTAGAAAGTCTGGAGGTGCTAACTGACACTAGGTAGCTCAGGGAGGATGGAGCAGCCTCTTGCATGGTTCACAACTGAAGGTGGGGAATTAAAATGAATATTAGAAATAGTCTAGGCCACGGATGGGGAACCCGTGGCTCTCAAAATGGTGCAGCCAGCCATTTCAGTCCTGATCTAGAGGGTCCCAGGTTCCATTCTAATCCCCAGCCTAGTCAAGGCAAGAGATGTGGGGTGCTATACCTAAGGTTGCCTCACTATGTTTTGGCTCCATTCCTGTTTCTTTGACAGCAGCCTGACACCTGGAAAATAAGCAGTCAGCAACTGCTTAATCTATGAGTGTCAGACTTTGTTTAGGGACCAGGAAAAAAAGAAGAAAAGGTGGCAACCACAGTCATCCAGACTTAGCCAACCAAAGCTGAGGTATCCACGCTGTCCTATGGAAATAAAGGATTGTGCAGTGGAAAATTGGTGGTAGACCGCATGTGTGATATGGAAGTCTCATGTTGTTTACTCCTGCTTTGATGAGTAACATGTCTTACCATTTGCTTAGACAATCTGAAATCTCTGCATGCACATTATGGATATTGCATATGTATGACAACAAAACTTTGCAGAGTTTTACATGTTACGCAAACCATACAGTTGCAACAAGTAGCAGATAAAAAGGACAATGCCAGTTCAAGAGTCTATGTTACCCACACTTTGAGGTAGGTGGGCCCTACTATAGCATCTGTATGAAGATTACCACTTGTACAACTGAGAGAGTAGAGTAGGGAAAAAGAGTTGGGTAGGAAAATATCAGGGCCAGGCAGCAATAATTTCCAGAACAGGAATTATATGGAATAATTTATAGCATATCAAATGTTAATTTCTTTTTATCTTAAATACACTTGGTATGAGTCATTATCACATCCTGATACATACCACCAAAACCATAATTAGCATTTTTCAAGAATTGAATTAGATCTAGTTTATATGATCTGGTTAATTCCTAAATAGCTGATTAACCAGAATATTTCCAGGAAATTGTATCATTCTGCATCATGACATCACTGCAGATTAGCACTATTATCATATTATTATTTTCTGTGAATCATATACAGCTACTCTCAGCACATCTTTACTGGATGAATCATTCACTAAAATGAATAAATAAAACAGAATGAATTAAAACAAGGAGAGGGCCAAAGCTGAATTCATTTGGGTCTAAATGGGAGGAATCCCCCCCCCATGTTTCTCTGTGGAATCAGTGACAAAGGTTTAATTTTACTTGATATCACAATCAAAATAGGGGGAGTATCCCAGGATACAGGTTTCACTGTTTTGAAGTTAAGTAACTTTTGAAGCACGTATAAATTTCTACTCATTTGCTGCCCTTACAAAGCTTGCAGCAAGATGCAGAATCAGGCCAAACTATACACCTCCTTATTTTAGCCTGCACAGGAAAAAAATGTGGCTCTTTCAGTGGGCTCTTTTGGTTCCCTACTGGGAAGACTTGCTACCGGCATCTATATTGTTGAAATGCCTGCATTGCAGGGGGTTGGACTAGATGGGCCTTGGGATCCCTTCCAACTCCACAATTCTGTGATTCCATGAAATATTATTGCAACCCAAGTGGAATGGGAAAAATACATTGCTTGTTCTATAGGGAGAGTTAACTCATCCTTTCCTTCAGTAAGCAAGTTTGCTAATGATAAGGTAAACAATAATTACTGGAAAACATAGATGCCTCTGGGTAAATAAACTTTGTTATTGAGTGGCATAGAAATGCCATAAGTCAGCAAATAAATAATGGTGTTCAAAATAATCCTCAATCAGTTTATTGTTATGCATTGTAACAGGCCAGGGAAAAGAAGATGTTCTGTTTGGAGGCTCAGTGAAAAAAGAATGACGTCTTGCCTGGGTGAAACCTGGTCCTTGAAGAAACCTTGTCCAGTTTTTCTTTTGTTTGTTTATTTATCTTACAATTAAAAAAGAACAAAAAAGGACAATAATGCAACATTTAAAAATGAGAAAGATTAAAAGAACAACAGTACTAAAATTTAAAACTGCAACTCAGCAACATTCCATATCTATATCCGTGTTTACAGAACTGAAGAAAACATAATTCAACCAGACTACCACCCAGCTAATAAGCAGTTTTGAAACACCCTGATTTCAAATGACATGTGGTGGGTGGTTCTATAATTCTTACATTTATAAAAATAAAAAAGCAACCCAAAGAAGAGGCTGAAATTGGAAGTAGATGACGTGTGTGGGGAGGGGGTGATTAACTTTCCCCCTCCCTGCTCTTTTTGCGGTCACAATTGCCCCTCACCCCCGCTGGTTTCACGCCCATGTGAGGAAAGTTACAGGGTGCCTGCAGAAAAATCTGCCTGTGATGCAGCTGATTTTCATTAAAAATACTGAGAGGAATAACCATGACTTTTACATTGAAGGTCCTGATATTAAGTACCAGAGCTTATGTGTCACATTCAAGGGTAAATATTTGGTGCATCTATTGAGGCAAAACACAGCAGCAGAGCGGATCCTAATACAGAACGAGCACTCTATGGAACTAGAAAAATAATGCTACTTAGCATAGCATATGATATCTTGTAACATAAAGTCACTCATTAACCAGACTTGTGACTACATGGTATTCAAATGGGTTTCTTTTTTAAGTTGTCTTGCTGTATAGCCAGAGGTCTCTTTTGTGTTTTTAATAAGCATGACGTGCATTTTCCAATGTTCCGAGTTTCAAGATATTGCAGGTCAAACCACAGATTTCAGGAAAACAAAGCTAAGCAAAACTTCCCATGCCTGACAGTGAAAAAAGCCCTCCACATGTTGCACCAGGAAGTGACATCAGCCACTGAGGTTTTTATTTGTGTGTTTCTTGAAAAATTGTCTAGCAATGCTGCATTTCTTGTGCAAGTCCACAGGCTATTGTGGGAATGATAGAGGACAAACATCTAGCAGTTTTAGTGACTAATGATGCATCATTATTTGACAGTCTCATTAACAATCCATTGACCTTCATAAAAATGGAAGTTTCAGGGGGAAAGGAAACCATCCCATATCTATTTATCAATAAAATACCAGCATGGCATAGTTATGTGAGTATAAAGATCTGCAGCACAGGCTATTTTAAATCAATATATAGCATTTTTAACCATCTGTCAATTCTTTGTACCCTTTCTAGTTATTTTTCTGCCCTTCCATTGGTTTTTCTGACCAAGTGGCTCCCCAGTTTTCAACCCCCGACACACATGCAGCACGTAGCCCTTCTTGACCCTGTTTCTTGTTTGAGCTGTTCCTCCTACCAAATCGACTCTACTTTTTAATTGCAGCAGCTCACTGTTTTCCTTTACCAACATCTCACCAGCTCAGCCAATATGTAGTGAACAACCATATTGGGTGAATATATCCCCCCCCCCCGGTTCTCAGGGCTTCACTCAAGTGAAACTGCCTGTGTTGTGAAGCTTCAGCTGGTGCAAAATGTGAAGGACCCACTGATTTCTGGAGCTCAATTTGCTGACCAGTGATCACTTGGTCTTTGTTTCATCTCCACTGGCTCCCAGTACATTCTTCTTTATATATTTAAAGCCCTAACAGTTAGGGACTATGGTGTATGAAGGACTGTCCCCTCACACCAGGCACCCCCAAACTTCGGCTCTCCAGATGTTTTGGACTACAATTCCCATCATCCCTGACCACTGGTCCTGTTAGCTAGGGATCATGGGAGTTGTAGGCCAAAACATCTGGAGGGCCACAGTTTGGGGATGCCTGCCTCACACAAACCTGACAACCCCCTGCTTTCCCACATGAGACGTCAGGTCCTGCAATACATCTCACCAAGAATCAAAAGTTTGATTGATTGGGATGCAAGAAAGGAGCTGTCCAGGTTGTGGAACTTCTTCCTTTAGGAGGTTCTCTTACTTCCCTTTCTCTTAAGCTTCCGGTGGACTGCTGAGACCTTTTTATTTATCTTGGATTTTAGTGTGGATTATTCTTATTTATTTCATTTCTATAACTGCTTTATATTTTTAAGAAAAATCTCAAAGCGGTTTACAGCATATTAAAACTATCAAACATTTCTGAAGGAAGTCAAATATAAAGTATACAGTCAAAGCAACATAATTAACAGAGAACTAAAATATTATCTTAAAGATTTCAAAACAAAACATTACAAAGGAGGTCAAATACAGAATACATATTTAACACAAAGTTAACAAAAAAACCTTAAACATTTCAAAACCCCGCCCCCCCAACAACAAACATTGCAAAGTGAAGCCAAATATAAAATGCATAGCTCCATCTCCTTGTTTTGATGCTGAATTGTTTTATTGTTTGAAATTGACTTTAGTAATTTGAACTATTTCTGTGCTTTTGTGTTGCATGTATTTTTATTGTTTATTGTCAAGCCATTTTGAATTTAAGATTTTTTTTAAATAAAGAAAAGCTGTATATTAATGGTTTTAATGAATAACCATAAAATCAGTTTTCCATAAGTAGGATCAGGTGATGGGCAAGACCTTAGAGATCTGTTGCCAATCAGAGAAGACAATACTGGGCTAGATAGACCAGACATCTGATTGATTACACTCTATACCTTTAAAGCACATTTGCAACTCATTCTTTCCTTCAGAAGAACTGTAGTAACAATTCTCAGCAATCCTCAACAAACTGCAGTGCCCAGAATTATTTGAGGGAAAGAACATGCTTCAAATATGCTTTAAACATATATTGTGTACACAGCCTCTGACTCAGTATAACACACCTTCCAAAGTTGGCAGAAGCTGTTAGCTCATCTCTGAGTCTGCCAAAAGTCAACCTTGTGAAGTTGGAGCGGCTTTCACACCCAAGACTTGTGGCCAACAGAGAGCTATCATAAAAGAACAATTTAACCCACAACATACCACAATTAACCAGTATTAATAGTACATGAGCAATTGTCTACTTATGTAGACTTCGTGTCTTGAGGTTTCAACATGAAAATTTCATTGTGTCCTATTTTAAGACTTTTTCTAATAATCAGGATGTCTTAGATTAAGAGTGTTCCAAATTTCTATCTATTTTGGAAGTACAAAAAGAACAAATCAGTGTGTCGATCCCAAGAAATATATGTGTACCCTGTTTCTCATATTTTAAGACATACCCATAAAATAAGCCATAGCAGGATTTTTAAGCATTCAAGGAATATAAGCCATACCCCGAAAATAAGACATAGTGATAGGCGCAGCAGCAATGCCGGCCGCGGCAGGAGGAGGAGGAAAAAAATAAGACACCCCTTGAAAATAAGTCATAGTGTGTTTTTTTGAGGAAAAAATAAATATAAGACATGTCTTATAATATGAGAAACACGGTATATATATACTCCTACACCCACATTTTGAAGTCTAATGTATTGTTTAATTCTGACCCCCAAGCACTGATGCTTCTTCCACGTATGAGCTTCCAAAAATGCTGTGTTCATACTTTTTTCATTGGTCCAGGCTCTATGCATAGACCCAACTTGTCTGCTTCCTTCTCAGCCCCCTCACTTCCATTCCTAACCATTGCTCTACATCTGGGTGACATGTAAGATAATTGCAGGACACTTACACTCCCGATAAACTATGGTTTCCCCTTTTCCACAGCCCTTTGAAGTTTCAGACAGTTTCATGATAATTGATAATCTAATCTCTTCCAAGCTCTGGTTTTTTTGGAGGGTGGGGGGAGTTGTTGGCGACTGCTCTGGAATAGCAAGCAGGGGAAAATATTACAGCATAAGTATTGATTTCTGCATGCAGAGGTCACTGTGTGGGGATTACACTTTTATCACACAAGGTGAAGTGTTGGCAAGATCCTAATAATAACTACTGAGTGCTAGTTAAATATGGGGGCCAGGGGGAGGAAAACAATCTTTTATTCTTAGTACCTCAAGGCTATACATGGCAATTACTATTGCGGAGGCAATAAAGAAGTTGTTAATTACAGGTTTTATACCCTTGTAGCCCAAAGTAGGAATGAAAGGACTAAAGGTTACAGAGTGAAAACTGAAGAAAGAAAGAAAGTTATAGGTCTTGTTTTTCCTTTGCAAGAGGAATAATTTACTGCAGCACAAGGAGTTTGGGGCCCAATAAATAAGCAAAGAAAAGTACATGTCATCCACGTTAGGGAGCATAAATGAGGCTACAAGTTGCTGTATATTTTTGATGAGCTGCCATGCTTTTACCTTAATTAAATGAATGGTATAGCTCTATTGTGTCCTATACAAAAATCTGTATTTATTGCTGAATAGACTGTCAGATTGTTTGGACTGTGATCCTAAGCATACTTCAGTCAAATAGACCCAAACAACTTAATATTTGGGAATGTAGGTTTAATGTATCTGCGAAGAAGTTTAGCAATTTGTTCAGTTTTTATTCAGGATCAGCAGGCATGTAACATGTACCTTGTTGTTCTTGTTTAGTCGTTTAGCTGTGTCCGACTCTTCGTGACCCCATGGGCCAGAGCACGCCAGGCACTCCTGTCTTGCACTGCCTCCCGCAGTTTGGTCAAACTCATGTTCGTAGCTTCGAGAACACTGTCCAACCATCTCGTCCTCTGTCGTCCCCTTCTCCTAGTGCCCTCCATCTTTCCCAACATCAGGGTCTTTTCCAGGGAGTCTTCTCTTCTCATGAGGTGGCCATAGCTGAGGATTCACGTACCTTAGATGCTTCCAATTTTGTTGGTAGTTGCTGGAGCCAAATATGGCAGATCCATGCCCAAGTGAGGAAATGTAATTTGTCTGTCACAAAAGTTGTCAAATCAAAACTTCAAGAATTGAGAATAATCTGTAGCTACGGGATTTGGTATCAGGGATACCTATTAAGTTCTGTGGAATACATTACAATATGGGGATACCCATTAAGTTCTTTGCTGGAAGACATTGTAATCCAAAGACTGTCTCAAGTGACAACAATGCCAAAGCTCATCTGATGGGCTTCCAGACAGGAGTTTATTTTGTAAACAAAGCTGTTCATGTACAAAAGTTTTTCATAGCATACATACAGTGTCATTGTCATTAAACCTTACTTTTAAAAAAATTTAATCTGGATTTTCCCTTAATAAAGGAAAACAACACACTGTACACCTGCAGTTATCACTGGTGCGGAAGCTCATTAGCGTGTGTGTGTGTGTGTGTGTGTGTATATATATATATATATATATATACATATATATATGTGTGTGTGTGTATATATATATATCAATGCCTTGTCGTGGCGAAGGGGCTTGAATAACTCAGAGAAGCTATGAGCTATGCCATGCAGGGCCACCCAAGATGGACAGGTCATAGTGGAGAGTTTTGACTAAACGTGATCCACCTGGAGAAGGAACTGGCAAGCCACTCCAGTATCCCTGCCAAGAAAACTCCATGGACAAAGACAACAGGCATATAAAAGTTATGACGCTGGAAGATGAGCCCCTCAGGTTGGAAGGCGTCCAACATGCTACTGAGGAAGAGCGGAGGACAAGTACAAGTAGATTCAGAGCTGATGAAGCGGCTGGGCCAAAGCCGAAAGGACGCTCAGTTGCGGATATGCCTGGAAGCGAAAGGAAAGTCCGATGCTGTAAAGAAAAATATTGCATAGGAACCTTGAATGTAAGAACCATGAGTGGAGGTAAGCTGGATGTGGTCAAAAATGAGATGACAAGAATAAATATCGACATCCTGGGCATCAGTGAACTAAAATGGAAGGGAATGGGCGAATTCAGTTCAGGTGACTATCATATCTACTACTGTGGGCAAGAATCCTGTAGAAGAAATGGAGTGGCCCTCATAGTCAACAAAAGAGTGGCAAAAGCTGTAATGGGATGCAATCTCAAAAATGACAGAATGATCTCGATACGAATCCAAGGCAGACCTTTTAACATCACAGTAATCCAAGTTTATGCACCAACTACCGGTGCTGAAGAAAGTGAAATTTACCAATTCTATGAAGACCTACAACAGCTTCTAGAAATGACACCAAAGAAGGATGTTCTTCTCATTACAGGGGAATGGAATGCTAAAGTAGGGAATCAAGAGATAAAAGGAACAACTGGCAAGTTTGGCCTTGGAGTTCAAAATGAAGCAGGGCAAAGGCTAATAGAGTTCTGTCAAGAGAACAAGCTGGTCATCACAAACACTCTCTTCCAACACAAGAGACGACTCTACACATGGATATCACCAAATGGGCAGCATCGAAATCAGATTGATTATATTCTCTGCAGCCAAAGATGGAGAAGCTCTATACAGTCAGCAAAAACAAGACCTGGAGCTGACTGTAACTCAGATCATCAGCTTCTTATAGCAAAATTCCAGCTTAAACTGAAGAAAGTAGGAAAAACCACTGGGCCAATAAGATACAATCTGAATCAAATCCCTTATGAATACACAGTGGAAGTGAGGAACAGGTTTAAGGATTTAGATTTGGTGGACAGAGTGCCTGAAGAACTATGGATGGAGGCTCGTAACATTATACAGGAGGCAGCAACGAAAACCATCCCAAGGAAAAGGAAATGCAAGAAAGCAAAATGGCTATCCAACAAGGCCTTACAAATAGCGGAGGAGAGGAGGCAAGCAAAATGCAAGGGAGATAGGGAAAGATACAGGAAACTGAATGCAGATTTCCAAAAAACAGCAAGGAGAGACAAGAGGGTCTTCTTAAATGAGCAATGCAAAGAAATAGAGGAAAACAATAGAATGGGGAAAACCAGAGATCTGTTCAAGAAAATTGGAGATATGAAAGGAACATTTCGTACAAAGATTACCATAATCAAGGACAAAAGTGGTAAGGACCTAACAGAAGCAGAAGACATCAAGAAGAGGTGGCAAGAATACACAGAGGAATTATACCAGAAAGATATGGAGGTCTCGTACACCCCAGGTAGTGTGGTTGCTGACCTTGAGCCAGACATCTTGGAGAGTGAAGTCAAATGGGCCTTAGAAAGCACTGCTAATAACAAGGCCAGTGGAAGTGATGATATTCCAGCTGAACTATTTAAAATTTTAAAAGAAGATGCTGTTAAGGTGCTACACCCAATATGCCAACAAGTTTGGAAAACTCAGCAATGGCCAGAGGATTGGAGAAGATCAGTCTACATCCCAATTCCAAAGAAGGGCAGTGCCAAAGAATGCTCCAACTACCGCACAATTGCGCTCATTTCACACGCTAGCAAGGTTATGCTTAAAATTCTACAAGGCAGGCTTAGGCAGTATGTGGATCGAGAACTCCCAGAAGTGCAAGCTGGTTTTCGAAAGGGCAGAGGAACCAGAGACCAAATAGCAAACATGCGCTGGATTATGGAGAAAGCTAGAGAGTTCCAGAAAAACGTCTACTTCTGCTTCATTGACTATGCAAAAGCCTTTGACTGTGTCGACCACAGCAAACTATGGCAAGTTCTTAAAGAAATGGGAGTGCCTGGTCACCTCATCTGTCTCCTGAGAAATCTCTATGTGGGACAAGAAGCTACAGTTAGAACTGGATATGGAACAACTGATTGGTTCAAAATTGGGAAAGGAGTACGACAAGGTTGTATATTGTCTCCCTGCTTATTTAACTTATATGCAGAATTCATCATGCGAAAGGCTGGACTAGATGAATCCCAAGCCGGAATTAAGATTGCCGGAAGAAATATCAACAACCTCAGATATGCAGATGACACCACCTTGATGGCAGAAAGCGAGGAGGAATTAAAGAACCTTTTAATGAGGGTGAAAGAGGAGAGTGCAAAATATGGTCTGAAGCTCAACATCAAAAAAACCAAGATCATGGCCACTGGTCCCATCACCTCCTGGCAAATAGAAGGGGAAGAAATGGAGGCAGTGAGAGATTTTACTTTCTTGGGCTCCTTGATCACTGCAGATGGTGACAGCAGTCACGAAATTAAAAGACGCCTGCTTCTTGGGAGAAAAGCAATGACAAACCTAGACAGCATCTTAAAAAGCAGAGACATCACCTTGCCTACAAAGGTCCGTATAGTTAAAGCTATGGTTTTCCCAGTAGTGATGTATGGAAGTGAGAGCTGGACCATAAAGAAGGCTGATCGCCGAAGAATTGATGCTTTTGAATTATGGTGCTGGAGGAGACTCTTGAGAGTCCCATGGACTGCTAGAAGATCAAACCTATCCATTCTTAAGGAAATCAGCCCTGAGTGCTCCCTGGAAGGACAGATCGTGAAGCTGAGGCTCCAATACTTTGGCCACCTCATGAGAAGAGAAGAATCCTCGGAAAAGACCCTGATGTTGGGAAAGATTGAGGGCACTAGGAGAAGGGGACGACAGAGGACGAGATGGTTGGACAGTGTTCTCGAAGCTACGAACATGAGTTTGACCAAACTGCGGGAGGCAGTGCAAGACAGGAGTGCCTGGCGTGCTATGGTCCATGGGGTCACGAAGAGTCGGACACGACTAAACGACTAAACAACAACAATATATTGGGGGTGTGTGTGGTGATGCTTTGGTGGGTGGTCTCTGGGACCATATCCTTATTTCTTTTTGTTTCTCATATGAGCATAAACTAGTTGCTGTATTTCTGAGCATGCCGATTTCTAAACACACATTCTGTGTCTAACTTACCGTATATTGCCTAAATGACATACCTTTTAGTTCTTCTCCATAGATTGCAATTGAATGTGCTTGTGGACAGAGTTGCAGATGACCAAAGATTAAGTCTGCAATCCTATGGACATTTACTATGGAGCAAGTCTCTTTGAACAGGAAAACATAGGATTGGGCTCCATGTGTCCGTGATGTACTATGAGGCTAAGGGTCTTGTCATTTCACAAATAATTTGTTTGCAAAACACAGTCCATATCACGCTGACATTCCTATTTAAATGCAGAAAAAAATGATGCAGCACACACTTAGAGGGCAATATATGAAGACTCTGCATATGAACATTCCTTTGTTGACAAGCAATGTTCATGAGAAGTTGTAGTACTCTACTGTATGCTAAGCAGAGTGAGTGTAATACAGTTCTTTACATGCTGACAAGAACAAATATATGCACACTCACACCTCACAAAATTCACACATACATAATGAAGGTAAAATTAAACACTTTTGAGATAAAGTTCATTGATTAAAAAACTCAACAGACCAGTGCAATTATGACTGCCAATACCACTGGCTCATAAAACTCTGCTCAAAAGCAGTAGAAATCAGCAAATGGTCATTAGTCTGTTGCCTACACACCATTAAAAAAAGAGGGGGGGTGTCAGAAGGGCTCCTGATAGGTTTCCAGAAAAGGTGGTACAAACTGTCATGCCGTTCCTAATTTAGTTTGCATTGTACACAAAGTGCCATACAACACATTGCTGGAAGCCGACTCTGCATGACAGATTTTATACCATTATATTCAATTGTGAATGATTTCTGACACAATTTACAGTAAGCCGTCGTTTTTGTTCTGTTGGTTTCGTTGTTGGTAATCCATGCAAAAGTAGCTTCCCAGTCTTTGGTGTATTTGCACACTCCTCTCTTTCGTTTTAAAGAATTCAAAATCTCGCCGCTGTCACTCTCATCACTCGACGCCATTTTAGGTCAGTCGACACAAGCTACAATACATTTTTAAAATGTTATACTGTACATAATTTTTTAATCTTAATCTTAATTTAATCTTAATTTTATAATCTTAATCTTAGGGTCATGGGTTCGAGCCCCCATGGGTTCAATTCTTGCATTGCAGGGGGGTTGGACTAGATGATCCTCATGACCCCTTCCAACAACTCTACAATTCTATGCTTCTATGCTTCTTAGGGATCCTTGGGGCAAAGCTACCCAAGTTCCCAACAGGGGTTCCTCCTTATCGTTCCTGTATTAGGGAGGCAAGGATCTTGCTCCCTCAGGTCGTAGGGCAAGTCTCCTCCAAACCCGCCTCCCCCCCCCCACGCCTCTACCGGTGGCTGGTCAGGAACAGGAAGAGGTGTCTTTTTCTTTCGCGCCTCTCCCTTTTGTTCTCCCTGCGAGTCAGGAACAGGCGGGGCAGAACTCCGGCAAGAGGCACCTCCCCCCCCTTTTAAATGTCTTGTGAAACAATTGAGTATGATTAATATTTTTTTCAGAGAATCGAGTTCAATGGATTTTCGATCTCTGTCTCATTCTTACTTATGAAAAAAAAAGACAAAACGTGATTCCCTTAGACTGCACAGCTTTAGATTACGTACCATTTCATCATAAAGCTTTTGAATAATAAAAAGTCCACTATTTTGTGAAAAAAAAATAGTGAACATAATGTGAAAAAGTGGATTGTCCGCTCAAATAGTGGGCACCTGGCAACCTTAATCCTTGAACCCTTGCCTACATCTCTCCTACCCTGAGCTTTCCCATCGTTCCGCAGGCATTGCGTGACGCTGGAGCCCCTTCCCATGCCATCAGGTACTCCAAACTGTCCTCCCCCCCATTGAGAGTCCAGAATCTCTGTGGCTTCATTGACTGCCTCCCCCCCTTCCCCTCGGGGGGGTGCTGCTGGGGGTGCTATGCTGTCCTGGAACTCATTCCCCTCCCTGTAAGGGGAAAGCAGCGATCTGTGAAACACGGGGTGGATTCTCATGGACTCGGGCAACTCCAGCCTAAATGCCACTGGGTTGATCTAACAGGAATCAACAGGAATCAACAGTTGATATAACAGGAATCAATGAGAGCTGCAAGCAGAAGAAGACTGGGAGGTATGGCTTAAAATTGGGATTCCAGTCACATACAAGTGATTGGATGGTTGTTGCCAAATCATCTGTCCCTAGTGATCTGCTCCTGAAATGGGAGCATAGCCATTAATTTCAGTGGACAGCCAATCTGCACACAGATGGGCTCACTCTGCTGAAATGAATACAGATCTGCATGCTTGCTAGAGATCTGTGCGCACATCTGAGCATGCACAGATCTCTGGACTGGGGCTCAGTTTCTCACATGCAAAGGGTGTGTACAGGGTTGCCATTTAAAGAGGTCACGTGCACAACATTCAATCCCGGTTATAGTATTAAATTATTATTTATATGTGCCATTAACGTATCATAGACCTAGTTATAGAAAATACAGAAACATCCAAATAGTTAATAATGATGCAACTGAAATATGTAGCAGAATAGAGGGGCATAGCTCAGTGGTGCAGCACATGGTGTGCATTGTGAAAAAGTCCTAGGCTTCAATTCCTGGCAACTTCCAGCAGAGGTGGGGAAGACTCCTGTCTGAAACCTGGAGAGCTGTTGCCTGCCACAGTAGGCAAGGCTTCCTCAGTATGGTGCCCTCCTGTCAGCCCCAGGCAGCATGGATAATGGTCAAGGAAGATGTCAGCCGTAGTCCAAACCATCTAGACATGGCCCCAAGTTGGGGAAGGCTAGTGTAGATAATATTAAACTAGATGAACCCATGTTTGATAGGGCAGCTTGCTAGTCCTAATTATGATTTGATGGGAGGAAAAGGCTTGCCGTAAAGTGAGAATTCGGAATACCTTCTGTTATATGAAAGGCAGCAATATTTGGGATAATAAATACCCATCTGATTTATACATCAGATCTCTATCAAAATGGATATTGGTGGTCAGGCATTGACTATCAATGAAAGAGCGTTTGGGATTCAAGCTGCTACATTATCCTGACACAATCCTTATGGGTCTGCTTTGGCACCTACACACCACAGCTCACATGACATGAAAGATCGGAGATCATAGCATCAGTTCTGCACACTACATGGTGAGAACAAGGCTGGCTCGTGGACATGATGTGACACATTTCCTTTTCTTTGATTAGTGTCCAAACTCATTTAGGAATGCTGTTTCATATTTAGGGAAAGGAGTAAATTCTGCGTTTTTTTTGTACAAGCATGCAACACTTTGCATTGAGGCGGGTATGAAAACGAGGAATGTGCTGCTCTACATAATTTTAATCAGAGCTAAGAAGGCTTCAGATTTATGGAGAACCGATCCATTAAAATAATGCCCTACCTGGAAAATCACATATTTTAAACAGAAGAGTCATATGCTTCACAAGTGTCCTACATGCATATCTGCATTCCTGTCAAGAATTAATGACAGCCAGGGGTGCCAGCTGCAGGGAGCCGAGCCCTTTTGCCTCCACCCCCATGTTTTTGGGGTTGGGGTTGAGCCCCCACAATGTCTGAAAAGTGCGGAGGGGAAGGAGGGTTGGAGCAGCCACCCACTAATGGCAGCACCAGGAGGAGGCAGAGGAGCTACTGGCCACTGAAGCCATGTGGCCGGCATGTTCGGTTTTCGGTTCCACTCTTGGCTCCTCCCAACATCCTTATGTCATGTTTGGGACATTGTGCATGCAAGGTTGGCTCCCCCAATCGCCCTCGTAAGCTGGTGTCTCTGATGTGAGTTTTTGTGTGCCTGGTGTGTACATGTTACCTGTGCAGAGGATGTGCTAGGTCTAGGAGAGGGCTTGGCTGTCTCTCCTTCATTGCAAAAGAACCTCATATTTAAGTAGGCCTCTCCTGTGTTGAATGAACCAGTTTAGTCCTGGTCATCCCCAGAACTAACGTCTCCACCCCCATCATTCTGCCCGGACACTGAGGTCCAGCTCCGAGGGCCTTCTGGCAGTTGGCAGAGGGCCTTCTTGGTGGTGACGCCTGCCCTGTGGAATGCCCTCCCATCAGATGTCAAGGAAATAAACAACCTGACTTTTAGAAGGCATCTGAAGGCAGCCCTGTTTCCGGACGTTTTTAATATTTGATGTTTTATTCTGTTGGGAGCCACCCAGAGTGGCTGGGGAAACCCAGCCAGATGGGTGGAGTATAAATATATTATTATTATTATTATTATTATTATTATTATTATTATTATCTTAGTAATGATGGTTGAACACTCAGGCTTGCACCACATTTTCTTGGAAATAAGCTGGCTAAGAGAGAGATGCCTGTCACTTACACTTCTATTTGGGAGATGCCTGTTCCTTGGGTTTAGTATTGAAGAAGCTTATGTACCTTTTCCTCCGGTCTATATGAATACAGTGGTACCTCGGTTTATGGACGCAATTCGTTCCGGGGAGCCATTTGCGAAGCGCTGATAGAGCACTTCTGCGCATTCTCGCGCTGCACAGATCGCTTCTGCGCATCCGCACATCGCGGAACCCGGAAGTAGCTTTGATCTGAATTGAAAAAAAAAGAATGAACTAGGTGCATTCCAAGTCTGTAATGTGTACATAGCCCAGGTTTCAACAGAACTCAAAACACCCTTTGGATTGTCTTCTTTTAGCTGACATTGCATTTATACATTCAAACTTTATTATGTCCTCATGATGGCTAGAAACGTCTTCTTCTTCTTCTTCTTCTTCTTCTTCTTCTTCTTCTTCTTCTTCTTCTTCTTCTTCTTCTTCTTCTTCTTCTTCTTCTTCTTCTTCCTCTTCTGAAATGAAACTGAAATGGTCACAAAGGCAAAATACGAGGTTATGTACTCTGCGTGTACATATACACACTGGATATGTACAGACTTGTCCACTGGAAGGGCCCAGAGATCAGAATCTGTGCTTTTCCTAATAAAAAAGGTGAAATGCTTGTAAAATGTATGCCCAAAGGCTCATGTACGACGTGGATATTGCTATTCACAACCATTAAATTTATCTCTGGTTCTTAGCTTACCTTGTGTTTTAGGCACATGGTATACGTCAGTGCCCTTTAACAGGCAGGTTATTAATAGAAATGACCTATATATGTGTGTGTGTGTGTGTGTGTGTGTGTGTGTGTGTGTGTGTGTGTGTAAGGACATATTCTGTAAACAAAATTGCATTTTTTCATTAGGTACAGTACAAATCAATGCCAGGAAACAGGAAACAGAGACATCATAAATAAGGAGATTTTATCTCTGCCTCCAAGGTGAAACGCTAAGAAGGTGTGCACTATGCACAGGTATCAATCAATTATTAATATGAGAAGAGCACACGGTGGAATCGTTTCAGGAATTTTTAGCTGTACCCTATGAGAAGGAAAGTGTCACAGCAACAGTAGCAGAATAGGGTGTGGGGAAACAGTAGCTGCCCACATTTAAAACACTCAGAAAATAATTAAAATCAACAATGAGCTAAAAACCAGATCAAAACACATGGCAGCTTTCGTGTGCTGAGACAGGCTTGCCTAAGCAAAAATGTTTTTAGCACTTGTGGAAAAAAGTACAGTGAAGGGGCGTGCCTTATGTCAATTGACAGGGAGTTCCAAAAGCTCTAATAGTGCAATTCTAATGCTATCAAAAGGATTGCCATTTGCTCTGCCTCCTTCCCATGCCCCAGCCCAGTGTTCACACCTTGAGCATGGATGCCTGCACAGGCAAGGCTTCCCTATGTGGTCTTTTGCACAGACTTTCCCAAACTTGTAAGGCTGATCATCAACCTGTGTGCATAGAAGTCTACGGGTTTAGGATTGCCAAGGCAGATGTTCACACTGAACGCATCTTTGTGACCTCTCAGTTGGACCAGTGACCCTGCTGCTCCTTTATAAAACACAAAGACCTCTTCACACAATCAGTGCACCGAGAAAGCTAAAAAGAAGAACATTTTTTTTGTTTTGTTTTCGGGTAACATGGGTAGACGTATACCAGAGCATCAGTTTAGGCAGTCCTGAATTTGTAAAGCCACTGCAGGAATGGATTTTAATGGATGGGCCCCTGGATTGGCATGGCAACTGTAAGGATGATGAATAAAAAGGGACTCACTTTCAAGTAGACATGCATAAAATAGCACCTTTGGTGAATCTGGCTAAACTCTTATGACTCATGGTTCCTAGGAATATAGCTTTTTTAGTTTTAAGGATCTTATTTACATGGTGTTTTTTTCCCATCAAAAGGCAGGGGAGAAAAGATTAATGCTCATGGTGGCTTTGATGTTGCCTTGCTATTCCTTTTGAATTGCCTCCGTCATCAAGTTGTGCAAAGACATGGTCCTAAATAAAAGCTATTTTTTGCTTCCTTGTCTCCAGTACCAGTCTTTTAGAAGAGAGAAATGCTATGCATGCTTCTTAGGAAGTTAGAGCTTTCAATTTGAAGTTAAGTTTGGCACGCAAGAGCCTTAATTAAAATAGTTGGTGCAGGTTTCTGTATGTTCCAGAGTTGGGGGGCTGTTTCCTCCCGAGGGCCACATTCCATTCTGGGTAACCTTTCAGGGGCCACATGCTAATGGCAGCTGCAGCCAGAGGCTTAAGTGGGTGGAGAAACAAAATGTAAAATTTACCTTTGTGCAGCAGGACAGTTTTTCCAACTCTAGCTATCATCCACCCCCCCAATCTATCCATGAAAGGCATTATCAGAATGCAAGGGCATAATCTAGTGAGGCAAAAACCCTCAAGGAAGGTACAAAGTAGGGCAAGTGCAGGGTGTAGCCTGTGGAGAGGGTGTGGTGTGCAGAGAATTCTGAGGGCCTCATAGAGAACCTTGGCAGGCTGCATTTGACCCCTGTATTTGAGATTCCTTAACCTGGCGTACTCCTTCAGAAGTGTGAGCACACACATTTGACACGCCGTGTTGATGGTGACGCCTGAGAAACAGTGGACCAAACTGATGTAGACAGTGGTCTTATATATAAAACTATCGGGAGCTCTTTGGTAAATGGAATCCTGGCATGTGACTGTTCACGATATCCCCCCCTTGCTCCTCAGGACCATCAATCCACTTCCTTTCACGAGCTCTAACTTCAGCCAAACTTTTGATGGAAATGGCGGAACCAGAGAATCTAGACTCACCAGCAAATGCCTTGCGATCATAGAGATAGTATTGATCCCATAGTGGAAAGATGAATGTAGCCAATATCCCTAGCATTTCTTATGGGGCATCAACTCATATTTATCTTTATCTGTCAGCCATGAAAGCACACCACAAGGCTTGCCCTTTTGTAATGTAAACAGAAAATCACGTCTCTTAGCGCAAAGCCAAACTATTAAAATAGGCAGCTTTTATTCCCTTCATAATGTTCGGCAACATAAGGCGGTGAAACTGATGTGACTCCACAGCTGTTGCCAGGGGAAAGTAAGAATGTAGCTTGCCACATCTGGGGCGACATCTTTAGAGAGGCATTAAATCTGCAGTGCGGAGGTATGTTAAGCCTCTTTTCCTTTCTTTGCCTGTTCTCAAGCTAATGCAACTCCTGGAGAGCAGTGTTGATTTCAAGTCAAATGGATGAGATGAAAGAACAATTAAGAACAAGTGATACTAGGAGGCATTGTAGGAAACATAAAGGCAGAATAATAGCATAATCCCTCGAACAGTCTGGCAGAAGATTTATAATGTCACACTGGAAAGATGTCGGGGGTTTGAGACTCTAACTAGAAATGACATGGTTTTGTGTCTGTGTGGCAAGTGTGTGTCCCCATTTGTGAACACAGGAGCAATTATTGCTTGGGAGGTTTAAAATTGTGGATACCACATTTTCCAAAACCTTTGCTTGCCTGGGTTTCTCAATAGACAGTTTTCCCATGTGTGCTCCTGGGCCTAGCTGCACCAGCAGTCTATCTTCAGATCCAGGAGTATAAACTTAGACCTCTGTGAACTACAACTAGGCACCCAACAAAAATGTACATGCTAAACACCTGGTGCCAGTAGCAAGCCAGTAGGTCCAACTAGATGTTGCTGGTCTGCTTTCCCCCACAGTCACTGTCAAAACTTATCAAATGCTGAGGGATGAAAAATGGCTTGTCATCCCCTTCATATCTAGTGTAAGAAGCTGTCTTGGTTTATCTATCTCAGTGTTGCCAACAATGACTGGCAGTAGTTCTCCAGATTTCAGACCTCAGTGTCTGTCCCAGTCCTACCTGGAGATACCGTGGATTGAACCTGGGGGATTCTGCATGTGGAGTTGATGTTCAACCACTGAGCTTCAGCCCTTCCTCAAGGTCCTGTGAATTGCTCCCAAGGCACCTGGCCAGCCACTGTCTGCAACAGAACGCTAGATCAGAACTTCCGCCAAGGCAGTTTCCACATTCTTAATCTGAGGAGGGAAAACTCCTTAGGAAAAAACAAACAAACAAACAAACAACAGCCCACCATTCAGGTTCTTAGCATCAGCAAAATCTATCCGCTGAATTTCCCCACATGAAATATGAATGGAAAGCAAGTCCATGAAAGAAGGTTGTTTCAAAAGAAAATAGAAAAGATCTGGCTTGAGTGGAGAGAAATGATTCACTAGAATGTGGAGTTCCTACCATTTTTCCTCCTATACAGAAGGCAACGCTTCCCTCAGGCTACCAAATCGCTTTGCATCGCTTTTGCTTTTCTCTAAAAAAAAAAAAAATGTTGGCTGTCCAACTTACGAAGCAGGAATCAGTTGAAAAATTTGAAGGGAGGATCAATGCCAGCCTGCATGCTGTGCGTTCGACACATAAAAATGCTTTGTTTATGGGAGAAGCAAACATTTGAGCAGGCATGAGCAGGGGGTGGGAAAGTGTACCTTAAAGTATCAAAAGGCCTTTTTGGTGCGTGCTTGCTCTGAGCCATGCCAAGAGAAATCCTCCAAGCCAATCCCCATCTGTTTGTGACAGCTAACTGTGCATATGGATGGCTGCCACATCAACAATCTATTTACGGGTTCTGGAGACAAATTATTTTCAATAATTGCACTTTTTTTCCCCCTCTAAAGAAAAGATCCCCAGGAGTCCTTCAGATGATAATACAGTAGACGGCAGAACAACATGCAATAACAGCAACTCCCTCCCCGAAAGCTGCCATTGATGTAGGGGTGAGATGGAGCTGCCCCACTCACAGTGGGGAGCCTGGGATCAAGCCTCTTCTCTCAGGTACAAACATAGAGTTATTATCAGCATCCTCGGCTGGCATTTCATAACCCATTTTGCTGTTGGCTTGCCCAGCTATACCTCCCCCCTCCCCAACTTGCCTTGTAAAAATTATAAATGCCTCGCACATTACATGGGCGCATCCTGCCTGTGGGCTTTCCACAGGCATCTGCTTGGCCACTGTGGAAAACAAGGGAAGGAATTCAATGCTGAGTTCTTCTGATTGTTCTGTCAGTGCAAGCATTTCTGCAGGGATAGGGTGGTATTCAACAAAGTTTTACTTCAGAGTAGACCTGTTGAAATTAATGGACATAACTAAGTCATGTTAATGACTCTGAGTAAAATGTAGTTAAATATCACTCACGGTGCGTGTGTATACAGTGGTACCTCGGTTTATGAACACAATTGGTTCTGGAAGTCTGTTCATAAACTGAAGCGTTCATAAACTGAAGCGAACTTTCCCATTGAAAGTAATGGAAAGTGGATTAATCTGTTCCAGACGGTCCACGGAGTACTTAAACTGAAGCGTTCATAAACTGAAGCGAACTTTCCCTTTGAAAGTAATGGAAAGTGGATTAATCCGTTCCAGACGGGTCCGCGGAGTACTCAACCTGAAGCGTACTTAACCTGAAGCATGGGTGTAATTGGTTCCGGAAGTCTGTTCATAAACTGAAGCGAACTTTCCCATTGAAAGTAATGGAAAGTGAATTAATCCGTTCCAGATGGGTCCGCGGCGTTCGTAAACCGAAAATTCGTAAGCCGAGGTGTTCATAAACCGAGGTTCCACTGTATGTGTGAAATCAATATTCGGACCACGGTGCACAGGAAAGGGATTGAATCTCTTTCCACGTTGCCCTGCTGCAGAGAACAGCAACTTTTGAGGGGGTTTCTCCCCCTCTTGGGACTGTGATGCTGATGTGGGTGGGTTAAAACTCTACAGTTCCCATTTGTCTTTACATTTTGAGTCCAATGCAGTTTTCAAGGAAGAGCCCTGCTGGATTAGACTGAAGGCCCATCTCTTCCAACTGTTTTCTCACAGATGCCAGACAGATGTCTGTGAGAAGCCAGGAGCTGAGCGCAGCAACCTTCTCTCCACCTGTGATTCCCACCATGTGGGAATTCTTCCTCATGTCTGATGGATGGCAACGACAGCAATAAAACCCCCCATTTACCATTTTCTGAAAATCTCCCTAGCGTTCTCTTCTTATTGGCTGCTACAATGATAACCCTCAACTATTTCTTCCAGTCTGGAAGAAGAAAACATCTCATGTTCCCTTTCAGTGCTACACATATTGGTCCTCAGTACCCAGCCTGTCTCCTTCGTTCCTCCTGCCAACAAATGACAAGATCACTGACGGGGTTTTCCTGTTCTTCTCCTGACTCATTTTCTTGACTTCATAACTTCCCACCACATTGACTCTGGCTATGAAAGCTCCGTCTGCCCTTAGCCAGTCCCCACTCATTACCTTCTTAAGTTCAAATTGCCCAGGCGGTGGCACTGGCTATCAGTTCTATCCTCCTTAAACCCAGTGTTGCCTTTGATGAATTCTACAGGGAGGAGGGTAGGGACAAAATTGGTTGCTTCTGTCTGTCATTGGCTCTGGCGCCACCTACTGTTGAACTCCCTACCTTCTGCCCAACCAGTCCAGGCTGGAATCTACACACATACCGGTATATAAATCCCCCCTGAAAGTAATAATAATATAATAATAATTTATTATTTATACTCCGCCCATCTGGCCGGGTTCCCCCAGCCACTCTGGGCAGCTTCCAACAAAACATTAAAATACAGAAATCAAACATTAAAAGCTTCCCTAAACAGGGCTGCCTTGAGATGCCTTCTAAAGGTCTGGTAATTGTTGTTCTCTTTGACCTCTGGTGGGAGGGCATTCCACAGGGTGGGTGCCACTACCGAGAAGGCCCTCTGCCTGGTTCCCTGTAACTTGGCTTCTCGTAGCTAGGGAACTGCCAGAAGGCCCTCGGCGCTGGACCTCAGTGTCCGGGCAGAACGATGGGGAGGAGACGCTCCTTCAGGTATACTGGACCGAGGCCATTTAGGGCTTTAAAGCTTTTTCTATATATAAATACATTGAATTTTCCATTTTCCACCATTACCATCTAGTGTCACATTTGTATATTGCACTTAAAACACACTTAAAATGTTTCATTTGCAGCTGTATAGCTGAGTCCTAGATGGGGACCGCAAACCACTGGGTGCTGTAGTTACAGATCCTGCACTGAGCAAGGAGTAAGATTAGTTTTCCTTCTGAGTCCCTTCCAGCTCTTTGAGTCTATGTTTCTAATCCAGGAAGGATGCTCCAGATGTGAAAAATGGCTTTTTGGATTGCCTTTCCGGATGTAGTCATGTGGATGTGTAGTCCTGCCAGTGTGGCACAATTGATTGGTTTTGTCAGCTCTAACAGCATCTATAATCTATTTTTTGGGGGGTGGAGGATCCTGTTCCCAGGCAGGTGACTTTTCCTTCCCTCTGAGGCAAAGTGAGGCAGCTGCTTCAGGTGGAAGATGCTTGGGGGATGGAGGAGGCAGCACTGGTGAAGGGGTAGAGACCAGTACTATGTATTCCATGTGGCTTGCCTTGCATTCCTTTAGAGTGATTTATCAATCAATCCCTCTTTTTATTGGGGGGGGGGGTAGGGACTCTGGAAATTGTAGCACTCCGAGGGGAATGAGGCTCCTCTCAGCACCCTTATCTAGCTATAGTTCCCAGGACCTTTTTCCCTTTGTAGAACTCTTCTTTTCTTTTTAACTCCATCAACTTGCAGATCAGATCTGCATGCTGCTAACAGCTGCATGGATGCAGAATGCATGGTTAGCACTTGTCTTCAGTCCATTCTCTGGGGTTGACGGGTGGGGTATTGTGTCATTCTTTTTTAAAAAATAAATAAATCATGTTTTTCTATTTAAGCCATGCATCATAGCTACCTCCTCATATTATGCAGAAATCCACCCTTGCCCCTCTCCCTTACACGTTGCTTTTAAAATAGCAGGAATAAACATAACTGTTTAAAGTGGTATCATACTGCTTAAATGTATAGTGCAGATGTGGCCTGAATTTCACGTAAATGGAAATTTATTTATTTTGTCGCATGTGGTCATAAAGGCTTTCTCACATTATACATAGAAGACAGCAGTCTGGGGCTAGGTGAATGATGGGGGAAGCAGATGCAGCCTGAAGTATACTGGATTGCATAGTTTATGCTAGCGATTGCCAGTTTCAACTGTTCTGTCACTGATTAGATGTTGAGTAACTTCCCCCAAGGTAGATCACAGATGTTCAAAATATGTCAGGAAATCTAATAACAAATATGTCAATAAATCTTCCTGCATCTATTGGCTTCATTTCCTCTGCCTTCCTCTGCAGCGTGGTCCAGGTAAAGCTCTCCTACTTGCCATGTTGACTGCATTCTACCAAAGAGCAGGGGAGCAACCGACCAGGCAGGGCTGGCCCTAGCATTTGGTAGAGTGAGGCAATTGCTTCAGGTGGCAGGAATTGAAAAGGTAGGAGTAGCAGGCCGCCCAACACATCCCTTTGAATCCCCTTGGCCACTGACCTCTGCTGGAGATCAGAGTTGTGTGTGCTGCACCCCTAAGCTAGTGGGACTCTGCAGGGTCCACTCAGGTGCAGTGGAAGATGCTGTCCCACTACCAGTGCTGAAGTAAAAATTAGCTGCCTATCTACGGTAGTTATCTTCTGCACACAGAATGGGATGGGGTGGAATCTTGTCCGTTGCCTCAAGCAGATAAATATATTGAGCTGGCCCTACTGCCAGGACAAAGAGAAGAAATCTTTGCCTCAGGCAGCAAAATGCCAAGGAAATGTGTGCCTTGTTCTCCCAGTTTCATATTGGCCAGGAGGCTTTTTTATACCATATATAATCAATCAGAGAGATGTGGATAGAAGCAAAAAAAACGGTCCCACCTCTAGAATCTGCTTTGTGAAGCTGTTTCTTCATGGTAAGCTTGGCCCTGCAAACCATTGGGTGTGATAGATGTCTTTTGCCCTACACACACCCACTCACCCACACACCTCTATATTCAGCATGGCTTCCACAGTGACTTTTTAATATCTTTCTGTATACATTGAGCAAAAAGGTACATAGTAATTTTTATGAGAATGTTGACTGAAGGTGGTCACCATCTGTGCAAACGCCCTGAAACAGTGACTTCCTCTCTGCAGCCTTCTCTGCCAAGGGAGGAAACCTTAATTTATAGATAACCCAAGGAATATCATTCTTTCCTGCCCCACTCCTCTAAATATAGGTGTTTTCCAGTCAAAACATGTATATTCACCCATCTTGACATGGCTTGTTTAATGAAACAGGCATCCTGTTTTATGTTTGAGGAGGTGATGGGTGAATGCTAACCACTCAGATGTGATTCTGGGGTGTGGATGGGGGTGATATTTGAAACAGACTGAAGTGGGAATCATGGATTAATTAGCACTACATAAATTAAAGTGAACAATACTAAGGATCCAGTGACTTGCATTTAGAAAGGAACAGCGAATAGTTCCAAGGAATTGGTAGCAGGGAGATAGGAAGTAGGGTTTTTTTAGCCTCTCTCTCCCTACTCATGAATTACCCCATTGTAAGTTCTGAGGTTGCAGTTCCAGCTTTCTGTGGAGTCTCTTCACCTCACACTTCCACAGAACGTGGTAGGTGGGAGGTGCTGAGGAGACCAGGGTTTCAACCAGAGGCCACTTAGGATGTGATGAGGGCCTTCCCATAATTGCTTGGCAAGGTTTTGCTTTGATGGAGGAGAAGATGCTTGGGGTGACTCTAGACCAGTGGTCCTCAACCTTGGGCCTCCAGATGTTTCGAGACTACAATTCCCATCATCCCTGACCACTGGTCCTGCTAGCTAGGGATCATGGGAGTTGTAGGCCAAAAACATCTGGAGGCCCAAGGTTGAGGACCACTGCTCTAGACTACTGGTATTTGCTGGAGGGATCCAAGAGCATAGCAGAACTTTAGGTGGATTAATACGTGCTCTGTCTCTCAAGCACAACAAAAAGCACACAGACTTTTTGCAGGTTGGAAAGTGATGGGGAAATGCATTGTCAGGTGTGGGATAAATGAATGACTTGTAGGAAGATGTGTAAACATCCCCATAAGCAAGTCAGAATGGATGCAAGATGAACTGCTCCACAACAAACTAATCAGAATGGCTGTTCAATGAGAGTGGATATAATTTATCCACGGCATGAGCTTTGTGCATGCAAATCAGGATGAATGTTCAATAGACCGGTCATCTGGAAGAGCCCTTCTGCTTATTTCCCTTCAGTCAGAACAATCTTTTCCTAGCGGCTGGTGCTTGGGGAAAAAAAGGCTCCCTGCTGTCCAGGACATTTTGACAGAGACTTCCTTAGCCCCATGGGATTTGAAGAAAGCTGGACCTGAAACCCTTTCCTTTGGTCCTTTTGATATTTTTGCACATAACCTGCCACGGGGGCTTACCTGATGGCATGGAGGTGCAGCTATAGCATCATGGCAGCCACATCACTGCCACTCAGCTGGAGGGAGAGGGGCAAAGATGGTGACAAGGTCAGGGCTGTTCTTGTGCCCCTGCTGGAGCCCATCCGGCACTCCCAACAGTGTGTCCCCACAGTCCTGACCTTGCTGCTGCTTTGTGTGTGCCCATAACACAGCTGTAGGAAACTATCATTGTGAGCTCACCCCAGTGGGCAAGCCCCTTGTCATACCCCAGTGGTGACTGCATTGGTCTTCTCTGTCATTTTTCCCTGTCATTTTTATCATCTGCTTTTCCCTTTTGCCATCTTTCCTGTCTATTTCTCCATTTACTCTCCTGTTACATTGCAATATTTATGTAGCTCATTTCCTGAACCCAAATTCTGATTTTCTTTTATGATTGCATCTTGGTTGTTGTTGTTTCTCCCCCCCACTCCTCCTATTAAAGGTAAAGGGACCCCTGACCATTAGGTCCAGTCGTGACCGACTCTGGGGTTGCACGCTCATCTCACATTATTGGCCGAGGGAGCCGGCGTATAGCTTCCAGGTCATGTGGCCAGCATGACAAAGCCGCTTCTGGCAAACCAGAGCAGCACATGGAAACGCCGTTTACCTTCCCGCTGTAGCGGTTCCTATTTATCTACTTGCATTTTGACGTGCTTTCGAACTGCTAGGTTGGCAGGAGCTGGGACCAAGCAACGGGAGCTCACCCCGTCACAGGGATTCGAACCGCCGACCTTCTGATCAGCAAGCCCTAGGCTCAGTGGTTTAACCACAGCGCCACCTGGGTCCCACTACTCCTCCTATTATGCATGCATTAATATTAATTTTTATACAGTATTGCTTCTGAGTCTTCTAAGAAGCTTGCCACTGTTTTTTCTTCTTAAGTTATATCGATCACTTTGTTTTCGCCATACTTCCTAGCTTGCTTTGGTGGTCATTCTTTGGAGTTCGTGGCAACATTTTTCTTTTCTGCTTTCAGATTCCTTGGTTCCCATAAAAATGACCAAGAAAACATGATACAGTGGCTTGTTAAAACAACAACAAACCAACAAAAACAAGCTGACACACCTCAAAGATCTAGGATGTTTGCCAAAGTAAAAAGCAAAACAAAACCCACCATGACAGGTTCTGAGAACAGGCTTGCTGTCCAATGAGATGGGAAAATCAGGGAACAATAAACAAGGCTTAAAGAGAATGGAAGTGGGGAATCAGGTAGCAAAAGCACAAACAAGCAGGCCTCCATATGCTATTTCAAGGGTTGCCAGTGTGGTAACTGCAGGGACACATGTACCCATGGAGGCCTTTGCTGGCATGTACAAGATCAACTCGCCTTCTCATGCAAATTAAGTTTGAAGGAAGCAGCCTACTGTAGTCAATACAATAGGATGTGATGTATGCTGGGTTGTCGTGCATGTATGGTGCCTGCAACAGTTTCTCCAGTTTGCAAATGTGCCCATGAGCCCCCAAAGGTTGGTGGTCCCTATGCACACCAAATACCCAGGGGCATCCTAAAGATACGGTACTGCATGTGGGGAAAAGACAGAGTTGCCGAAATAAAGATGAAACCCAGTTAAGTTAAAGTTTGTGAAGAGAACGTTCAGGATCCAAAAGAGGCAGAAGAGAAGGAAAATCACATGCAGCGAGAGAACGAGAAAAAAAGAAGAATGCAACGAGTGAAAGGAAGCCAATTAAAAGAACATTATACTGTGCAGTTCTGATAAAAGTGTTGCGCACAAAACAAAGCAAGCAGTAGATTTCAGGGCAGAAGACAGGTGAGAAATGGGCAGGCCAGAAAGAAGACCCTCACACCGATCGTATCTAGAAAGAAGAAAGGAGTGAACGGATATTTTAGCAGATCATTGGGAAGCAATGAATGGAGTTTTGAAATATCACGAAGCTGAAAACAGCAAGGTGTGGGGCTTTTTGTCATTACTGCTAGGGGGCAGGTGTGTAGCAGGGTGGATCTGTCCACATGCATGCCGAACAGGACTTAACAGGATTTACACATAGGCATTTTTGCACATTTTAATATAATACATGTTTTTCATTTTCGTAACAGTATAAATACTCTGAAGTTAATGACCTCCTGTTCGTGTTTTGGAAAACAGCCAGCAGCCTCAGTCAGGTCACTGCCAATCTAGCTCAGTAATGTCTGCACTAACTGGCAACAGCTGTTCAGTGTTTCAAACAGGGGTTTCCCCAACCCTACCTGGAGACGCCAGGGATTGAACCTAGGATCTTTGGCTTGCTCTGCTGGTGTTTCCCAGTGCTCACATTAAACCAAGGACAAGTCAAGAAAAAAAAGTGCTTTACTATCCACGATGATTTCCACTCTCAATGGTTCGTACCATTTGGATAAGTGACAAGTCTTAAAGGAGAGGATTGTACACAGCCCCAAAATATCGCAGTGAACTGTTTTATTCCATGAGCCAACAACATTTCCTCACTATACAATAAAACATTGACTCGGTGTGTGTGTGAGAGAAAATGCCAGCCAGCCACCCATCAAATGCACACATTGTGTAGCAGACAGAATCCATTCAAAAAATGATAATAGATTTATTGTTTATATATTATATACCGGTAGTTTATATTTTACGAGCCTCGGGGGGATTTGGGTTGCATAAAATAAATGCAGTACATATCACGTGGAAACCTGCCTGTTGAATTTCTCTTGGAACAATTGAGATTGGGATCTCAGCGCTCTCAGTTACATACCACCCTGAAACCATATTGTTATCTCTGCAAAAACAAACAAACAATTTAGCCTGACCTAATGTGTTAAAAAGAAACAGGGTGGGGGGGGGGAAGAAAAGGAGAAGAAGAATGAGAGAGATGGTCAATGGCTAGTACCCCACTGTAGTAATAAAATGTCTAGACAGCAATTAACATCCATTTCCCTCAAGAATGCATCTGTGTCATCAGCAAATCTTTACTACTTTGCAAGGGACCAATCTAAATATGTTTAATCATTAATCAATTTCCAAAATCTGAGCAAGAGTTGCTTTTTTTCATGAGCTTTGCCTTCAAAAACAAAACAAAACCCGCCGGCACTTTTTTATGAGAAAAGGCAAAAGCTGGGAGGGGAAGACATTGGGCCCCACTCCAGTGGGCAACCCTGCTCAGAAATGCACCACAGTATTGGCTTGTTTGAAGGCTGCTGCCCCCAGCACACATCACATACACAAATGTCTGCTGCCTTCTTTTGTTGTTGTCAAGCGGCATCCCTACCTCAGATCACATTTTTTTCCTGCTGCTAGTTTAAAGGTAATGGTAAAGGGCCCCCTGACCATCAGGTCCAGTCGTGTCCGACTCTGGGGTTGCGGCGCTCATCTCGCTCTATAGGCCGAGGGAGCCGGCGTTTGTCCGCAGACAGCTTCCGGGTCATGTGGCCAGCATGACAAAGCTGCTTCTGGGGAACCAGAGCAGCGCACGGAAACGCCGTTTACCTTCCCGCCAGAGCGGTCCCTATTTATCTACTTGCACTTTGATGTGCTTTCGAACTGCTAGGTGGGCAGGAGCTGGGACCGAGCAACGGGAGCTCACCCCGTTGCAGGGATTCGAACCACCAACCTTCTGATCAGCAAGCCCTAGACTCTGTGGTTTAACCCACAGCGCCACCTGGGTCCCTAGTTTAGGGCTGCCATATTTCAAAAAGTAAAAATTTCTGACACCTGCAAAGTTATTGAGTTTTATTTTGGGGGAAACCCTAACCCCAAAATAAGACTTTTGAGCTGTTCCATCGCATTGCCATACACCTGGGTTTTCCCTGCCATTTTTCCAATTTGGCACAATTCCCCCTGATGCCATTTTTACACCCGAAAATCAGGCATGCCAGGAACTTTCCTGATGTATGCCAAATGTAGGCTAGTTGACACATTGCTTGACAAACACGTCTTTCACTACTGACCCATCTACTCCTGCCAATTTAGGCCACAATCCTATACAAGGTTACTGAGGAGCAGTGCTTTTTTTCTAGAGATATAGGTGCCTGTATTCATCATGAATTTTTTACAGTGAGTGCCACATTTCTTAAAAACAACAAAAAGAGGTGCCGGTACGGCATACCCTTGAGGACCTCCTGAAAAAAAGCCACGCCAAGGAGTAAGGCCACACCTGCACTGTACATTTAAAATACTATTATATATCCAGCTGTTTTTGGACTACAACTCCCATCATCCTTAGCTAGCAGGACCAGTGGTCAGGGATGATGGGAATTGTAGTCCAAAACCAGCTGGAGACCCAGGTTTGGGAAATTTTGCTTTAAATAGTTATGGCTTTCCACATAGAATCCTGGGAGCTGTAGACTGTTAAGGGTAAGGGTGTTGAGAATTGTTAAGAGATCCTTCCCACCCCCCAAAGCTACAATTCCCAGAGTTCCTTGGGAAGAGAGCTTGATTATTAAATTGTGGCTCTGTCAGGGGAACAGGGGTCTCTTCACAACTCTCAGTACCCTTAACAGACTATAGTTCCCAGGATTCTTTGAGTGAAGCCATGCCATAGTGCTGCTTTAAATGTGTAGTGTAAAGTTGACCCTAGTCCTATTAAACACCTTGGGACTCAGGGCCGGCCCTACGGCCAGGCTGGGTGGCGCAGGGCACCACGGCGCTGGCCCGCCAGGAGGGTGTCGCGAGCTGCGCCTGCCCACTGGCTGGCTGGTCCACCGGTCCGCCGCGCAGCTGCACCCACGGCACCCACACTGTGCCTGCCCGCCCGCCCGCCCGCCGCGCAGCAGCGCCTGTGGCAGCCGCGCTGCGCGCTGCGCCCACCCGCCCACCGCGCTGGGAAACGGGGCGGGAGGGCGCCGGAGGGATCAGGCGCACCACGGCGCCAGGGGCGCTTAAGATGGCCCTGTTGGGACTTCTGAGCAGACATTCATAGGATTTCACTGTTATCTAATTATTTATATGTACTCCGTTTCTATTTAGCCTCTTTACCCAGAAGGAAACCAAAGTTGGCCTGCACCAAAGATGAACCTGTGGCCCTCCAGATGTTTTTGGACTCCCTGTTCCCATTAGCTTCAGCAAAGCATGTCCAAAGCTCAGGGACAAGGTGTGTGTGTGTGTGTGTGTGTGTGTGTGTGTGTGTGTGTGTGTAAGTAACAATTTGGTTCATATTATTTCCTTTGTGAACTAATGCCCAAGACTAACACAGCTCTGCTTCAAATTATCACTTTTCAGAATTTTGCAATGACTTTCTCCAGGCAAAGAATGTGTACAAAAATGTGTATAGTTGCGAAAACAATATACAAAAAATGCATTTCATTGTGGGGAGCTTTCTGGCAAAAATAATAGATTATTGCATTCAAATATGTTTATATTAGGAGAAATGCACATGTGTGGGTGTGCAAACCGGTACATGTTCACACAGATACCAGCCCCATCAATTTCATTAGAGAGGTTTAGCAAGATAGATAGATATATAAAAGTTTATATCACTGTTGGAAAGCTACCCTGTTGTATTTCAAAGTTTCATCAAAGGACAACACTTCTCTAGAGTCCATGGGGGTAAAATTTACATAAATGCCTATTAGTCAACTTTTTGCCCCTTGCGTCTTTCAATATTTGCTCCTACTACCATTTCGTAATATATCCATCAGGGATCCCTGGCATCGGTGCCATTCATTTTCTTTGAGATGTTATTGAGGTTGTAAATAAAAGCCACAGCATCAAGGGGCAGACAAGATGGAGCCTGTCAGATCTGGAAGTCAGCAGCAAAGTTATAATTACAGCAGAGTGGTGTGAGGTAGTCCTTTACATCCATAGATTTAATTGTCATCAGCCGTAGAGGAAGCTGAGGGATGGAGAGGAGAAGGCAGAGAATGACAGGGAGTAAGGTCTGTTACCAAATATGTCTAAGGCTGTCTTTGCAATTCTCATTAATAAGCCATCAGCAGAACAGAGAGCCCCCCCCCACCTGTGACTTTGACAAAGACTTCTCACGTGGATGGCATTTGTCTCATGCATTCATCAATAGGAGAGCATGAGATGATCAAACAGATATGATCATATTGTGTGTGGGACATTATGTGGACCAGTACGGGCAGCGTATCTTCATGTTTCTTAGGGCGTGTCATTTTAGGGGATGAAACATAATTTCTTCAGTGAGGGGTCTTAAAATATGTTTTTGGGTGTGTGGAATTGAAATCTGCTATTATTTTTATTACTGGACATTTAGCTTGATACGTCTGATGAAGAACCACATATACTGCTTTCAGAAAACCAATGAATTTTAACTTAATCTTCTGAGAATGTCAGGTAATGAATAATAATAATAATAATAATAATATAATGTAACTGTAAGAACTTGGTAATCATTTTTAATGATTTCTGTGCAATTTTACACACATTTTACCTACAAAGCAAAACCAAATGATATTAATTTAACCAAAATATCTTTTGAATTCCCAAGTCATGTTGCAACCTTTTAGCACCCTTCATTTTTGGAATTTGAAAGTTGACAAATTCAACAAGCGCTTATGTTCTATTATTGTGATTGTGATTCCTCTTTCTATTGCATGTGGGCTAAATAAGCCATAGTTCTATATGTGGTAGAGCATATGCTTTGTGTGCAGAAGGTCCCAGATCTAACCCCCAGGTAGGGTTCGGGAAAGTTCCTGCCTGAAACCACAGAGAGCTGCTGCTAGTCAGCGTAGGCACTCTTAAGCCAATGGTTTGACTCAGTAAAAGGCAGCCTAGTATATTTTTAAGTTTCCATGTACATCTGTAGTATGTGAACCCTTTCGATGTTCTATAGTAATTCATCATGCATACACACTGACAACTGCTATTAAGACTGATGTGAACCATGATATCTATAGTAAGGTCTAGGGAATTGCCTACATCAGGAGCAACCAGTGTGACGTCCTCTATAAGTTAGCCCATCAACCTCAGTCAGCATGGCCAGTGCTCAGAACTGGAGTTCACCCTGTCGGCTGCACCAGTCCACACAAATGTCTTCAGGCCTTGGGGACTCCATTTGCCCATGCGATGACATTCCTGTAACTTATTTTGCACTACATACACATAAATGTACACATTTCTCATCATTCTAAGGTTCAAGCGAAGGTCCCTATGGGCACCGAGTTGGTTCCTTCTATTAAGAATTTTCATACCCTTCCACTTGCATTATTGTAGTGTAAATCTGCAGGAAAAGGTGGGGGGAAAATATCCAAAAGGCACTGCCCACTGCTATATCTTTTGTGCCGATCGATGCAAGCTCTTTGGATCTTTATGACAGTCCCATTAAATTTAGCAAAGGGTAAACCAATTAAGATACCATTAATAATGAATGGGTTTCAATAAGACTTATGTTCAAATACCTGCAGAATTTAATACAAAACCTTATTGTCAATTAAGTATTTCAAAGCTGTCCTTTCCAATGTGCAGCTGTGAATGACATCATCTACTGTCCTAAAATTCTGTCAGTTGATTTAAAGGAAGTTGTGTGCAAGAAGAAAAGAGGGCTTTACACTGTGTGGGAACCCCTAGACAAGAAGTGGCTGATAGGCTGGGAAGGACCTATCTGGCTGAGCCCACCCACCATGCAGGTGGCAGCTAAAGATGCCCAGCTTTTTCTATGATGGCTTAATCATTTCCAAGGAACAGATGTTTGAATCCACTCACCTATGACTTTGCTAAACATTGGTTTAGCAAATAATAATAATAATAATAATAATAATAATAATAATAAATACAGCCAAATCCTTATAGACCCCACGTATTACAATTCTGCCATTGGTATATAGCGCTCAAATGGAAAAGGCAGTGGGCTGGATCTGGATGGGCAGAGCGATCCTAACCCCCATCTTTTCTGGCTGGAGGACAGTAGGAAGGAGCAGAGGTGCTTCTCTTTTGGAGGCTGCAGGAGCACCTGCCAAAAGTAGTCCATGTGGCAGGGTGGAGCCACCCTCTGGTTGCTGGCTTTGCTGCAGCTTACCTTGACACGTCTGGTCTGGTCTGGTCTGGGGCAGCAATGAAGTTGGATCTGTGTGGATCCATTGGAGAAGCCAGCCCAGCACTCTTGGCCATGTTTCTATGCTCTCCAATCTCACCACTGCACTGTCTCGCTTCAGCCCCATCCAGGTGATCCACAGTGACATGGTTGTTGGGAGGTGACTCCATCCCTCCACAGAGACCATTACCACTGCCCACAATGCCACCAGATAGCTTCCCATACATTCCTTTGTCTGGAGTAGCCACTGTTAGGCTCTGAAATGGTACATGGTGTGTGTGTGTGTGAGATGGAGCAGGATGAAGGCAGCTTAAATGTGCTGGACTGAAGGCATCTTTGTTCATCTGACAGACCCCAGAACAGGGGCTCCATCTATGCCAGTCACAACTGTCTTAAAGCCAACAGATTTTTAATGAATCTAGACTATAAAGTGCAATCAACATAGCCTGGATCCAACCCATATGCTTATTTTCCTAATACATGCTATAGAATATGTCTTGCTTTTCCCATGGAAGTTGAGTCATCCATCTGATAACTTCTATCCCATCATAACATGGAAGTTATAACATTCAAGTTGAGCTAACCATCTCATAACTGTTACAAGAACACAAAGGACTGGTCAGTCTACCAATGAGACCATTCTAGGCCGGATTGTTGGACAGATTTATATAGATCAGGCATGTCCAACTTTCAAGAGACTGAGATCTACTCCCACTATAAAAAAAAACTGGCAGTGATCTACCAAAGTTGTTGAGCTTTTTTTAGGAAGCCAAAGCTGTTGAACTTTTTTTTAAAAAAATAATAATAATCACAATCTACCTGTTGGACATCCCTGATATAGATGTTATTCTGTGTGCATGGGACAATGTTTTCAGTTAATCGGTTTTAGTGTGTGAAGATAATTTTGCCACACACCCCTACCCAGCCGGAATCTGGCAGATGAAGGGATGAAGGGCATGGTCAAATTATTTCTTCCATGCAGAGGGCAGCTACTGGCTTCCCATATGATTGTACATCTGATGCCAAGTCACCGCTGGGAAATCCAACCACTTGTATGTACAGAAATGATCTACTGTATCATAAGAACTGGCCTTTTGTATGGGGTGCTAAGGATCCTTCCAGCTTGGCAGACAAATAATAATTAAGTATTGGACTAGCAGTAACAGCACTAACTCGGCAAAGACAGAAAGCAAGAAAGCATTAAACAGTTATTTAGTCTCTCTCTCTCTCTCTCTCTCTCTCTCTCTCTCTCTCTCTCTCTCTCTCTCTCTCTCTCTCTGCCTGTCCACATAGGCCACCCGTGAGCTATTTGCCTATTGTGCAGACAGCTGGCCTTGGAGGAAAAAACAGATCTGGCTTCTGCTTATATTTATTAAATCTGCAGGAAGGATCCATCCATCACAACAATGGATTTAAAGTGTTTGCTGGGTGATGGGAGAGTCCCATAAGCATCCTTTGAAGTGTCTTTTACAGAAGGTAAACATCTGAAGAGCATAAAATAGGCTGCTCTTCTTTCCAATGAGTAACCTTGTCAAAAGGGCTTGAATCGAGAGCGTGGGGGGAGGGGTGCCCCATTCTGAAAAGGAAAAGCAATAAAGGGTGCCTTATGACAGCAATTTGCACATTTACTGCTCTTTGATATGTTAACTAGATTTTGTAAAATGGAACCTTTTGTCTTTCAGAGGTCGTTGGGCAGCGATAGCTCAGCCGGTGCAATGTTTTGCAGTAGGTAATGCATCTTCTAATTAATAACTTAACTTGGGGAGCCTCAGTAAATCAGCAACATTATCATTATAAGAGGATACAAGCGGCTTGCCGTACACATGAGGACAGAGAGATCCTCATAATGTTGGGGGCTCGTCATTATTTACTGCATGCCCCGACTCAAGTGAATTGGATTGAATACAAGGGGATCAATAGGTTATGAGCCTCATTCACTAAACTTTTACAAGCCCTTTATGAACCTTTGATTCTCAAAAACAGAGCTTTCCCATTCTGGAAATTAGTCAAGCAGAAAAGTGCTGCAGATGTCCTGTTTGCTTATTCTGCGCCTCCATAGCCCCAGCAGCTTGTGGCAGACACTTCCTGAATGCACCAGGAAAAGGATGGAGGAAGCCAGCAGTGCAGGCCTATGCATGCTTTCTTGGAAGAAAGTCCCACTGAGTCCGATGGGGCTTCCTCCTAGCCAAGTGGGTATTAGGACTGCAGTCTGAATGAGTGATAAAGCTGCAGGAAATGCATGCGCACCTTTATAGATGCATGTTCCTAGATCAGCGTGATCCCCAAGGGGCACACAGTAGGAGAAAGCAGGGCAGAAGTTTGATTATTTGGGTGTATTGGTATCAGGACCTGAGAAACCAGGGTTCAAATCCTCCCTCAGCCATGAAGCCTACTGGGTGACCTTGGGCCAGTTGCTGCCCATCAGTCATGGCGGAGCTTAATGCTCCAGCACCAGGGGTGGAGAGCAAGTGGGGGCATGGCTGGCGCATGTCCTGGGAGGCGGTGCATGTCCCGGGGTGTGGCATGCCACCTGCAGGGGCGTGGCCTGCATCCTGGGGGTGGGATGCACTGCCTACGGGGTGGGGCGCCCAGTGCGCACATGGGGGCAGCCACGATGGCACCCTACCGGGATCATGGTGCCGGGGGCAGTGCGCTCTCTCCACCCTCTCTTCCTCTGCCAGTGCCATCAGTCTAACCTACTTCACAGGGTTGTTTTGGGGATTAAATGAGAAGGGGCGGGGAGACCCATGGATGCCCACTTGAGCTCCTTGGTGGGATAAAAATGCAACGAACAAACAAAAGCAGTGTGCTTATTTGTTTCCCCCTCCCCTTTACATTCCTGTCCCACCTTTCTTCCATCATGGTTGGTTGCATGTGGTTCCCAGGCAGTAACCCATCCAGGCACTGACCAGATCCAAGCCTGCTTAGCTGTAGCCTCATGCGCTTTCTGACCACCCCCTGGATTTGCTAAAAATGTACCACAATACATTTTACAGTGTTTGCATTGTTTTTGTCGGATGGGTGTAAACTGAATCGTTACACACAGGACAATGCTGGTGGCAGGTTTTTGCCACTGTCAACAGTGTCCATTTTATTGCCCTGTCTCTCTGGCCCTGGTCTATGCAACTACACAAAAAGAAAGCGCATTCTCTGCTCCTTCCCATTCCTTCTGGGGAGTGGCACATTTGAATGAATTTCTAGCCCATATTAAAGAAATCCCCATTATTAAAGAAATCCCCACTTACAGAGAGCTAGCAAGTCAGAGAGAAGAACTTGCCTCTCCATAAGGCTAGAAATGCATGGGCAGGAGGCGCTGAACCTGGGAGAGCATGCAAATTGCCTTCCCTCTGTTCACAGGAAGAAAATGCATCTAGGTTGCAATCCTGCAAACGTCTGTTAGCCTCAACCTAAATGGTCCTTACATCCAGAAGATTGTGTTTGTTGTGCCCTGTTTTGGACACCCAAACCCATCAGCTCACCAGGGCATGCTCTTTCCCCCATCACAACTGTGTAACTAGCAAAGTCAGATTTATATGGGCATCAGCAATCCCGTTGCCTTTGGTCTCCCTCCTGGTTGCAGTTCACCTTTATCAGCATCTGACAGCCACACCGAGCAAAGGGAGGGTTTGTTTTCTCACCATTTTGCATTGTGGCAGTAGACTGCAGCACAGATAGCCGTCCTCTAATTTACCTTTTGCTGATTTATCACCTCACTAATGATACAATAGATTTTCCCATTAGTTTATTCTTATTATTTATTATTGGTATTGGTATTTTCCTTTTCTGAAGGAAAATGAAAACAAAGTAGAGCCACAGCCTGGTTGCAGAGGAAGGGTGTTATTTTCAAGAGTTCGGCAAGGCTGCAAAGAACGGATAGTTTCTATGTTACCAGTGTTCAATCACCGGCATTTGTCTTTTTGTATCCCAAAGCAATTGCATAACTCTAATATTGACCTTAACTCGAGCCCTTTGTTTCTCACCCTAACAGCCAAAAGCATTAAAAATGCGTGTTTACTTAATTTGTCCTGGCATGCAATGTAATTACAAGCAGTTTGTTTTCTCTCTTGTAAAATATAGGCAAGAGAGGGAATAAAGTAATGTGGAAAATTAACATTGTGATGTACTGTATAGTGGAATAACACTAAAAGCACTTAGCCGAGTTAGCACTGGAGGTGCTATTTGTGTTGTGTGCAAGAGCCATAAAGCATTAAGCGCCTCTTTTCTCAACTATATTTGCATGATTTTCGACGGCACTAAAATTAATCTGATCTGCCTCTAAGTATGGAAGGAAAGGGGAGAGAAGGGGAGATGAATGAGCAGAACAGGGCTTCAGTTGGCTTTAAAGTGACATCCGTGCTTTTGTCGAATCCTGCAGTACAGCTTAAAAGATGATCACAACTGCCTTTTCTCCATCATCATCATCATCATTATTTTTAACCTGTTATGGTTCAAAGGATAAAGATGTGGCTAATCAAAGACCCAGGTGGTGCTGTGGTTAAACCACTGAGCCTAGGGCTTGCTGATCAGAAGGTCGGCGGTTCGAATCCCCATGACGGGGTGAGCTCCCGTTGCTCGGTCCTAGCTCCTGCCAACCTAGCAGTTCGAAAGCACGTCAAAATGCAAGTAGATAAATAGGAACCGCTACAGCGGGAAGGTAAACGGCGTTTCCATGTGCTGCTCTGGTATGCCAGAAGCGGCTTTGTCATGCTGGCCACATGACCTGGAAGCTGTATGCCGGCTCCCTCGGCCAATAATGCGAGATGAGCGCGCAACCCCAGAGTCGGTCATGACTGGACCTAATGGTCAGGGGTCCCTTTACCCTTTTAATCAAAGACTACATGGCAACGTTATCTAGTTATTAAATTCCCATCCTGTTCTTCCTCCCCAAAGAGGAGGCAAACACAGAAGTGATAAAACAATTAAAAGTTTTCCCGAAAATGTAGAAGTGAGTATGTAGGAACTGGTAACGACAGAGATACATATTGTCTCCAGTTACAGTGGTACCTCGAGCTAATAACTTAATTCGTTCCGGAGGTCTGTTCTTAACCTGAAACTGTTCTTAACCTGAGGTACCACTTTAGCTAATGGGGCCTTCCACTGCTGCCGTGAGATTTCTGTTCTCATCCTGAGGTAAAGTTCTTAATCCGAGGTACTATTTCTGGGTTAGCGGAGCCTGTAACCTGAAGCGTCTGTAACCCAAAGTACCACTGTACCATGGATTGGAGTTAAAACACCACCCTCTAGCTTGTTCTTATGATTACTTTCATTTTCCTGGGCCTACAAAGTGAATAAGCTTGCCTTAGGTTAAATAAGAACTTAACAGTTAAGAACATCTAAAAAGATAGTCCTGTGTTGGACCAGATATTAATGCACCAGCAATAAGAGAAAATGTCTAGGGGATGTGGAAATGAGTGGGCAATCAAGGTCAAGACTACAGAATGCAGAGACTTATTCAGCTGGTGTATTTTCTCTTCCGTTTCTGTGATGTATTCTACTTTGATCACCAGTGTGGTATCAGACCAGAATGGAGACCCAAGCTGGGGCTTGTGATGATAAAAGGGAGGGAGGAACAGAGCCATGTATATGTCTCACTCCCACCCAAGTTCTTCAGAGGAAGGACAGGTGTATATATATATATATATATATATATATATATATATATATATATATATATATATATATAATTTGGCAGGTTTGAAAACTGGAACAACTTTTTGGCCGATGCATGTTAAGCCCCTTATGATATGTGGGAGGTGGGAATGCCCTAGTGGTGGATAATCTTCAGTGGGAAATGGACTGCATGAGTGTGACCCTGTTGATTTGTCTGGATCTTTCAGTATAATTCTAGAGTGCCTTGTTATGTATGGCGTGGTGGCTCTGGTCTTTCCTGGAGGGTGGGTCTCAGAAGATAGTGCTGGTATAATAAGGCTTGGTTATAGCTTGTGGCTTGACACGAGTGACACAGATCACAAGCCCACGTTCAGATGTACTGCTATGCCAAACCATGGCTAAACCCTAGGTAATGTGAACCCTCATTCATACTAAACCATGGTTTGTCTTAGTACTACATGTGAATTGGATCATTGTGTATTTTTATAACAAATCTAGCAATTGCAAATTGACAACTTTGTTGCCAATGAGCTAATAATCTTAATTTCAGTGCAAGGAAGACAACAAAAGGATCAAGAGAAATGGGAGAAACCAGGGGAAATGTATTTATTTAAAACATTTTTGCCATATTCTTTAGCTTAAAAGATTTCCTGATCTGCATATAGATCTATAAAATTGCCACCCCCCCCTCCATCCTTGCCCTCAGGCTTAAAAGGCAGGACACAAAAGGAAAAGAACACAAGGAAAACAAAGTTCTTATTATGACCGGCTTTTATATAAACAATTAAGGGAGAGAAGGAGTCAAATGGAGCTGGTTTCTCAGCAGAGAGCAAGGCCTGCTTCCCACTGAAGCTGTCTGATGGAATGGCTGCTGCCAGGTGACACCTGAGGAGTTGAGGAATCCATAACAACTAAACAAACTTAAGGTATCTTATTAGCAATGGATGGAGGACTAAGGAGCTAGGATATAGCTTTCACCGTGAAACTGCTCAATTTCATGCCCTAAATGACCCTGGCCCCAAAATATCTCCACCCTCCTCTACAGACCCTCTCAGCAGAGGAGCCCTTTTGGTAGTTCCACCACCCTCAGAAGTTAGGGTGGTGGCAGCCCAGGAGGGGACATTCTTTGTGGCAGCCCCCAAGCTGTGGAAATCCTTCTGCACAGAGCTGTGTTTGACATCTTCATTCTGTAGTTTCCATTGTATGCTGAAGACACACCTCTTTCCCTGGCCTTTGACATCTGAGATTTATGGGGTTTTTTGGTACCCACCCCATTCTCTTTATTGTGTTTGCTTTAAACTGATTTTAATATGTATTTTTAAATTGCTGTAACCTCCCCCCCCTCGAGTGCTTATGATGAAGGGTACATTAAAAAATTACATGTAATAACACTACTAATGGCTAAAACTTATAGTGCTAAGAAACACTCTCATTCATTTTTTTCTGTGTAAAATTTTTTATTTTAGACTTGATAACGATGAATAAACTGTTCATCCCTTTTGTGAGAGGGATGTTACAAGTTTTTACCCTGGATAAAGAACACATCACTCACAGTTCACATCTGGATAGTAAATTCTTCACAGTGTCTGCAGTATTTTGTTATCTTAATTATGTTTTCCCCCAGTGCAGTGACTGGCCCTGTTGTTCTGTGGTAGCTGTTAACACACCATATTCCCCCTATGTCATATTTTTGGAAGCTTGATAACATTTACAAAAGTGCCTTATTTTTGCACACAGAAAAATTCAATCTAGCTTTCTTTCCCTCTGCAGGGCAATGGATCTAAAGTTGCCACACAACTTTATTTTTGCAATAGCAAGATGAAATGAATATGAATGCAGAACAGGAGCCTTTTAGAAGTCATTGAGTCTCTACCTCTCACTTTCTTCAGACTGGAGGTAGGAAAGTCATTAGATTAACCTCTCTTGACAGGTCAGGCTCAGCAAATATTCTTAAAAATAACTCTTACAGTAATTTATGACCTTTTGGGAGCATAATCAATAGTGCTAAGACGAGAGGCAGCCAGACTGCGCTTCCTGATAGGAGAAAGTTTCTTGTCTTTGTAATGTTTGCGTTCTGTCTGGCAGTCAGCCTCACAGCACACAAGCAGTGATATCATAGCCCCTGCTACTCAATCAGATTTGGAGACATACATTTTTATTGTCAATGTACTGTCTCCTCCGTGATTTCATACAGTATCTGATTCCAGAAGAAACTGGTGTGCAAATGTGATTGCAAAGCAAAGGAGGGAAGCTGCACAGACCGATTTCTGCTGTGTCTATCTATTGTCTCCCCTCTGAATCATTCGATAACAGAGACATTCTTGCAGGCTGAAAGAGGGAAGACGTGGACCTTGTCTTTGCATTGTAAAATAGCCCTGAAAGAAAAATAGAACAGAAAAATAGAATATCCCACATAAAAATACCCACCTGGGGAGTAAGCCTTTCGTAAATTGTTAGAAAAATCCTTGCAGTGCCTAGATCTGGCATTTTGATGTTCCCTTTGCTCTGTGACACACGGAAGCCATGCTTCCAAAGTTCTGTTTCCTGGGAATGGTTTGTAGCTCAGTGGTGAAACACCTGCTTTGGATGCAGAATGCCCTAGGTTCAATCCCCAGCATTTCCAGGTAGGGCTGCGAGAGAATACTGAGCTAGATGAGCCAGTGTTCTATCTCAATATGAAGGCAGCTTCTTATGCTTCTGTACGCATTCTTCTTGCCAATGCTTTATTATATGTCTCATTTCTAAGCCCCATGTGTGGTTTTGATGTAGCTCCACTTTTGCCTTGGATTCTACTTCGTCAGCCAGCCATTTGCTTGGTGTCCTTCTTCACTACCCAGTGCTTACTCTGTTCGGCTTTCACTGCTCATACTCTTGGCCAGCAGCACTCATATCTCAACCTTCCTCCTTCTTGGCAATAGCACATCACCTCATCTGCCTTAACATCCTGATTAGGCTTTCCTGAGTATTTCCCATTTCATTAGTGCCACGGGAAATTTAGAGGAAATACACCATGGCTCTCCCCAACAAGAACAGAAGGGGCACAGGAATCTTCTGCCTCTGCCCAGATACAACTAAGACCAGTGCCACCTATTGACTAAACTATACAGTGTATAACGACACTATCCACACAGTTAGTCCCACTTTTCTTCACCTTTCTTTCATGTCTTTCCATTTCCATTTTTTCCTTTACTTGTTCTTCCCTTAGATAACAATATATCTTACCCAACAGCCAACCCTTTTATCCTGGAATCCCAAGCTGATGGGCTCTCTTCCCACTTAATTATAAATATTTTAAAGCCTCTTTCATTCTGAATGCTTTCAGAATGGCACAGTTTCATTTTAGGGAATTTTCCAGGTTCCCGTTTCAAATGATGTGTGATGGACAGTTACTAAGGAGAGTCCAGGGCCTTCTTGGTGCTGGTGCCCTGACTCTGGAATGTCCTCCCCATTCTGGGTTCCACATCAGGGTTGTTTTTTTTGATGCCAGGTGAATATTTTTCTCATAGGCGTTTAGATTTTTTTTTCATTTCCCTTCCTGTTTTTGTTTACAGGTAGGTAGCCGTGTTGGTCTGGATCGAAGTAAAATTAAAAAAATTCCTTCAGTAGCACCTTAAAGACCAACTAAGTTTTTATTTTGGTATGAGCTTTCGTGTGCATGCACACTTCTTCAGATACCTTCCTGTTTTTGTTTTTGTTTTAGTTCTGCTTACTGATTGTATGCTGCTGTGTGGCTTTATGCGGCTTTTATTAATTTTGTGCTGGGGTTGCCTTTATATATTGATTGTTTTTAGTACTGTTGATTGTATTTGCATTTGTTGATTGGCTATAACAGAAATAAAAGCATGAAAGGCATGAAAGCATTAAAAAAAAATCAATTTAAGAAATACCAGAAAACTCATACACTTTTGTTAAAAATCAAAACAAAACAAACACTATTGAATCTAAGATTTTATATCAGAAAGTCCAAGCAAATAGGAAGTTCTTCACCTTCTCCATTTTGTCTGCTTCAGGCAGACACTTCTCTTTGTCTATCAGAGGTGCGAAGGTTTTGCCGTCAACCAAACTGGTATCTTTCCACTTCTTTACAATGACCAGATTCTGAACAGTCTGCTGCTGATCATTTGTTCCCATGGTTGTTGAAAATACACCTGTTCATCCATACATTCATCCTGCATTTTGGTTTTAAGAAGTTTTGATTTGGTTTGAGCCTTTGGGGGGGGGATTAGAACCAAATTAGTTATCATGTTGCATGTAGCTAAGGAAAGCTGACATCCTCTTTGCATTGTTGTATCAGTGTATCAATTGTTTTGGGTGCTAAGTATCATTTCAACTAAGAGATACTATAGGACAGAATAAGACTATTAAAGAAAAGAACCAAACGCAAAGACAAAAAAACCCCCACCATAATCAAGTTTTGCTTGTTCATACTTTTGATGTTACATTAACAACAAAAAAAACCTTTATATGAAAAAGTAAACTAAAGAACTGTAACAGGGTAAGATACTGGTATATTAACACAGGAGTATCTGTTTTGCAAACTGAATGTATATAATGGCCCCATATCTATGGCACACATAGTGAGGTGCAGGTAAGTCCAGTTGATTTCAGTGGGTTGAAACAAATCTAACTGTATTGGATCTGGATGCTGGATTATTTAGTCAAAATGGTGTGTGATTCAAATGAGCCAAAAAGAGTTTGACTTTGTTGCCAGACCTATCATTTTACTTTTCACGAAAAAGTCTTTTCTGTATTTTGATATAAACCCATTCACACTGATGGTTCATTATTGATGCTCATCAAAGTAAGCAAACATTAAAATTACATTGTTGAGTTGCTAACTTTCTGCATTTCTTCCTCTGTTTTTCTACAATTGCACGTGCATCTCATACAATGCTTTATTCACTAGCCGTACAGGAACTTGAGGGATGTTAAGTTTGTCAGTAGGGACTCTATACTTAGTAAAATATTGAATGGGCTTTCATTTTAGTATCAGTGTAAAAATACATGTAATTGGAGTAGGCATACATTAATTAACTTTCATATTCTATTATCATAAAGATTCTTTCTTCTACTACAGTATGTTGCCAGATTTCCTAGGATAAATTTTGTTTCTGTTTAACATTTAATAAAGTAAACTGGATGCTTCCCAATTAAACTTTCCTATAACTTCTTCAATCAGATAATATAATTAATTTAGGAACAAAATCTCTTTGCTATTTTAATGCATTTATGCTGGCAATGGGGTTATATTGTATTATAAATCCCCAATCAAATATTCTGTTTTCTGGAATTGTATTTTATTCTCTTTCAAGTTTTTTTGGGGGAGGTGTTGTTGTTTTTTTGGCCTTGTATTTTGTTATGTTCATTTGTTGGGTTTAAATTTTATTTATAAATTGTGTGGATGCACTTTTCTACACTGCCCTGGAATGCTGGCCTTTCTTCTTTAAATTCATTTACTGCAAAGCTGGAGCACCTCCATACTTCAAGGAGGGTGAAGAAAGTGTTCATCACACCTCCAGCACCTTGCATGATACTCTTATTGAAATATACCTGCATGACACCAAGTATGTTCTTTCCCTGACCCTGTACCATTTGTTTAGACTTGCTACTAAATAATATATTGATTCCCACACTGGATTGGCTGGTTGGAGTGGAAAAACACGAGCAAGCAACATGAGTAGCTTCCAGTGAAGGTTGGCCCATTAGGGTCAATCACCAACCTCTACCAGCACCCACTTTCCTGCCTTTTTTCTTACATCCAGTCCAGTGATGGCACTGTGCATCAGATTCCCTTTCCTTAGTGTCAGTCTTGCCCTTCTGCAATAAGACACTAGGATGCTAATGAATTTAAGGATTCGTCAACTGTTTCAGGGCAGCCCAACCTTTCATACTAAGTGGGACACAAGAGTACTTTGACATGGAACCTGTTGGCCGCAAAGTGCCTTCCCGCAAGGCCAAAATTTCACACCCAGCCCTCATGCTGCCTTTCCATAGCTGACCAAGCAAGGCACTGGGCTTTGGGAAGCAGATGTGAAGCTCTGGCAGGGTCCTAGAGCACTCTTACCCCATTCCCAAAGCTGGGAAAGCACAAACTAGGCTTTGGGAAGGAGGAGGGAGAACTCTAGGACCCTGTCAGAGCCCTCACATCTCCTTCCAGTGCCTCACTTACCCAGCTTTGTGAAGGCAGCGTGAGGGCTGGTGGCGAGGGGCATCAAAAGTTGCTGAAGGGTGCCAAAAAAGGTTTCGAGGGCTGCGTGTCGGATCACCTATCTGAAGAAGTGTGCATGTACACGAAAGCTCATACCAATAACAAACTTAGTTGGTCTCTAACGTGCCACTGGAAGGAATTTTTTAATTTTGTTTTGACTACGGCAGACCAACACGGGTACCTACCTGTAACTAGATCACTAGATAATGATCAGGGACCTGGACCAACTCAACTCCCTTATGAGGAAAGCTTGCAACATTTGGGGTTTTTTAGTTTAGAAAAGTAAGGCAAGTAAGGGGGCTTATGATAGAAGTTCAGAGCACATGAACAGGGAGGTGTTTTCTCCCTCTGGATCCCTGGGTCATCCAATGAAACTGACTGGTGGAAGATTCCAAACAGACAAAAGGAAGTATTAATTCAAACAGCAGCTCGTAGATGAACAATGCAATTCACTATCACAAGATGTAATGAAGGGCACTAATTTGGACCACTTTGAAAGGGGACTAGTCAAATTGATGGAGAATAAAGGTATCCTTGCCTATTAATCAGGATGGCTATATACTCCCTTCAGGATCAGCTTGTCTTTTAATGTAGTTCCTGGAGAGCAACAGTGGCAGGGTCTTTCACCCTCATTTCATACTAGTGGATTTCCTATAGGCAACTAGTTGGCCTCGGTAGAAAACAGAATAATCACCTCAATAGGCCTTTGGTCTGATCCCACAGAAATCTTCATATGTGCTTTAACATTTTCCTGAATCATTGAAGTTGTCATAAACTGTGTCAAAGAGTAAAAACCACAACTTTTAAAATGATTCATACCTCTGCATATGATTCCAAGTTAACAGAATTCTCATTCATCCACTTTCATAATTAGCTCGTTCCCATTTTAAATATCAAGGATGTACTGTATTCATCTTTCTAAATCCACAGTTCTCAAAGAGAAAAAGCATAACTTTTCAGAAAAGATTGCATATACAGTAATCAGCACATGGGCTTATGTGTTTTTGTAAATACGATATGAACAAAATGATCAATATGATTGTTCAAAACATGCCGTTAGCATGAAAGCATTCTCAGCTGTGGTACGTTTGTATGAAACAGATGACTGGATAGTTCTGCTTTGTTTACTCTGCACAACAGTTTATGCTGTAGTTTTGTAGTTATGTTATGTTACAGTTTATGGTGGGTCAGACATAAAGGGAAAGTTTCCATTTTGCATTGTTATGCTGTAAATGGGTAGTAGAGCTCATGACATCTAGATTTAAAAACAAAGCATGTTCTTTTCTTTCTTGAAGACTGAAGTTCAAATGAAAGGGTAAATAACTGTAAATGAAAACTACAATACTTGCTAAAGCTGTCTGAGATCAAATGAAAGTAGTAATATCAAATGCAAGTCAGTAAGAAAACCCAAAAATACATCCTGTGAATGTAAACAGATACAACTGATCAATCTTCCGTGGTGCCACCTGGTCTTACTGAGGTTGTGGTTCTAGCAAGGTCAGTTATGAGATCCAAGGGCCTTGATCACAGTTTGTATACAGTATAGAGTCATTTGATTTCAGTGCAATATATCCAATGTGTAGAGTCATCTATACACTGAGTCCTTTATGATGGATGAAATGATTACTGAAGCAGAAGATCAACTCTAAAAGGGGCAGGAGATCATATTCCTCCTATGAAACTGGGTATCCCTAGGAAAGTCTACCCAATGATTTTACTGAAAGCATCATGGGAAAGCATTGCCATTTTCTGAGAAGCATCATGGAGTGGAGTTTTAAGGCACAAGTCTGTGGAGTTCTTGAGGTCTATTATCATGCCAAGTCTTTTTCAGGGCAAATTGCTCTAATGCAAACTGGGCTCCAATGGCTCTCCCCAAAGTTGTTGTAGCTAGATCTGCAATGGGTATGTGAACTGTTACAGCCAGTCTATTTTGAACAGACCCAATTATTAGGGATAAAAGGAAACCATCAGACTGGAGTATCCATGTTCACAAATGGATCTACCTGAAAGGATTTTGCCCCAAGGACCATGGACAGTTCCACTGCTGTAGCATAAACCTGAAGCTTGATTTTTAGACACTGGGGAGAAATCATTAATTTTAAAGAATTGTTGCCACAATCTTTTATTGTTAGAAAAGAAATCACTATAGCGAGGTTTGTATGATTGTAAATTTAATGCATAACACTTGTGTTCCTTGTCTCATATTTACGTTTATTCTGGTATATTGTTATGTGCTCTTTCTTCTCCCCCAATTTTCTGTGAGTTTCCCCATTTTATGTTTCTGAAATGAGCTCAACACTGTCTCTTTGTTCTGCCTACGTTTATTTGTTTGTTTCAGCTTTTTCTACCCAGCCCTTCTTCACACGATATCAAGATGGTTTACAGTCAATTAAAACAACAGTCCAAACTTAAGGCCAATAAAACACCCACAGCAACCAAACATTCACCCCACTGAAAGTTCAACCGCAAAACATATTATATAAAAGAGACTCAGCAAAGCAGTTTCTCAATATCCATATCAAATTCTCTTCCTGCACAAATACTTTGCTTTTATGGGATGGAATAGCGATGGATCTCATGCTTTGCATACAGAACGTCTGAGGTTCAATCCCTGGCATTTCCAGGTAGGATTGGAAATGCCCCCTGCCTGAAATTCTGGGCAGCTATTGCCAGTCAGTGAGGTCAGTACCAAGAGAGATGGGTGGGTGGTCTGACTTTGTATAAGGCCTTTCCCCATTGAACTTTGATATGATAACTGACTCATCTTAGCATCATGTTGTTATAATAGCAACCCGGAATCAGCAGGCACGTCAACTGCCTGGGATGTCTCAATTGCATAATAAGACCTTAGTGTATTAAATTCACTCTACCTGCCTGCTGTACCAGTCCACGTTGAGAGGCAGGGTTTTATTAGAGTCAGAAAATGAATGTATTAAGTGATTAAACAGTTCACCTATAGTTCGGGACCAATGGTTTTAATCCATGTAAGGAAACTTTGTATGTTCCTAATAGTTTTGCTTCATTATGTCAGCATGACAACTCTTCAAATTAGTATTGTTATGCCCATATTGCGATGTGGAATCTAAGAGAAAGTGGCTTCCCTAAGCAATCTAATGAGTTTGTACTAGATCCTTCACCATGGTGTAGCCACTGCTCTATACCACTCAGTCCACATCTTCAAATGTTACTGTATCTAAAATTGAAGGGGTGGGATGGAGATCCATATCAATGTCAAAAACACAGGAGTCTTGCATGTTTTCTTTTAATGTTTTTGTGTTGTTTTAAACATGTGATAAATAAAAACTGTGGGGTTTTTTCTTACCCATCGGAGACCTGATTGCAAAAGGTCTCCAAAAAATGAGCATCTAGCAACAGGCACATAGAATTGCAGAATAAGCAAACTCAAAGAGACAAATCACCTGTTATGTTTAAAACTGAAAACCCTTCATCCAGTTTACAAGAACTGGGTGTGTACCAGCAATGTAAAGTAAACTGGATTTTTTATATATATTAAAAAACCATGCCTTTTGACACTACCACTGTATTCCTGTTTGGGTTATCTGTCTATGTTTTGTCTATGAAATGTTTAGGCCTTATGCTTTTTTTGAAAAAAGAAGCCCTTCTTTCCTTTGCAACCAGTGTATCAAACTATTTGTTGACTCCCAGCTTGTAATTCTATATATGTGGCCTAAAAACTGAATTCACTCAGAGATCAAGTAAGCAGATTTGACCAGTGTCTGCCAGTAGCGGAAAATTCCTGCTTTCTGTAAGTTGCATGTTTACAGATGTCCATAAATCACACACACACACACACACACACACACACACACACACACACACACACATGTCTACCTTGAAGAAGGAGAAAGAAAATACATGTGCATAATATTGAATTAGTCCATAGGGTTGCAACATGCAAAACAAATAGCTACAAATATCACTGTTTATTATGGCAGCTTCCTTTTACAGAAAGGATATTATTTACATCCTACCTATTCGCACCTCTCCCCAGAATGTCAGCTGATAAACAGATTTTGCTTAGTTAAAAAAAAAAGAAGTCTGGGAGAAATAACAGAAGACCCTGTTTTGTAATACAGTGGTACCTCGGGTTACAAACAACTCAAGTTACAAACACTTCGGGTTACAGACCCTGCTATCCCGGAAGTAGCACCTTGGGTTAAGAACAGAAATTGTGTGGCGGCAGCGGGAGGCCCCATTAGCCAAAGTGGTACTTCAGGTTCAGAACGGTTTCAGGTTAAGAACGGACCTCCGGAACGAATTAAGTTCGTAACCAGAGGTACCACTGTACTATATTCTACAGCAGCTTCTCCCAAACGTGGGTCATCAGACATTGTTGACTACAATACCCATCATACCTGACAATTGGGCCATGCTGGCTGGGCTGGGGCTGATGGGAATTGTAGTCCAACAACTCCCACCATCCCTGATAACTGGCTATCCTGGCTGGGGATGGTGGGGGGGGGGGAGTTGGAGTCCAGCAACTCCTAAAGGGTCACAGGTACCCTACCCTAGCATTACAACTCTTGAACCACCACAAAACAGAATTTGATTAACAACACGAGGCCCCAAAGCCAAATGGCACTCCAGCAGACTCCCGCAAGCTCAGAAAAGCAGACACGTCCCCCTAGTCGTATCTCGCTTAAGCCTTGTAGCACATATGGCTGTGCACCAGAATGTCTCACTGTTCTGGATGACGTTCTATCTTTACAAAGAGATTACATAGTAATCACAAAATACACTCATAGAACATCTTGGCAAAACAAACATACTCTCTCCAAGGCATGTTACACTGCAAAGTAGTTTGGGGCGGGGAGAACCTTCTGATAAAGGAATATATGCACTGCATATTTTCTAGCTGACCACATCACAATGTTTACCGAACATATCTGGTTTCTGTCACAGCTCAGAAAACAGCAGGCTAGAAGGTCATCACAGTCTGCAGCGAGCTATATGGAAATAAACTGGGGAAAGTTAGACATTGGGCATGCTTCCTTGTCTTTCTATTCGGCAAGGGAAGAAAGGATTCCTTGGTTAGAGCCTAGGATTTGATTCTCTTCCAGGCATAGTCTTCCTTTGTGACCCTTGGGTGACCATTTAATCACTTTAAACATTAGTCTCCTGTTGTATGAAGAGGATAATAAAACACTATTGCTCAAGGTGTACTGGGTAGGTTGGGTAGGATTGTTATACAATCAAGACATGCCAGACTGTTGAGGTGCCTGCTGTTTCTGGATTGTTGATATAGCCACACAATGCTTAGATGATTTGGGCATCTTATCAGAGTTACATAGGAATGTGGGAAGCTGCCTTACACCGAGTTAAGATCATTGTTGCATCTAGCTTAGCTTAGTGTTGTCTATGCTGTCTGGTAGTGGCTGATCGGGGTTTCAGAGAGGGGATATTCCTGTCCCTACCCAGAGATGCTGAGGATTAAACTTGGGGCCTTCTGCATACAACACAGATGCTATACCATTGACCTATGCCCCTTCACTAGCCAGGCACCCCTTCCTTTCCAACATCTCAGGTATGTCATGTCACCGTGCAGCATAGGTGCTGGCTCCTAGGGGCCAAAACACTTTCGGCCCCCTCAATTTTAATTTTATTTTTTTAAGGGGGCCACCCATCATTGTTCAGGGTGAACACGAAGACAGGTGCAGAGCAACATCAGGACATTGTGTGCACACATCAGGACACACGATGTCACACACACGGTGTCAGGACGTCATGCGATGTTGTGTGTGCAATGTCAGGACATTGCATCAGCCCCCTCAATTATTATTATTTTTAAGAAGATGGCCCCTCTGCCATGTAGTGAATTTTGGATCCCACCTATGCCAGCCGGTTCCCAACAGCCTGTCACACTTGAGCCTGCCTAGGGAATAGAACTCACAATGGGGCTATACAAATCAAGGAACAGGCTTGAGGAGTGACCACCAATTTTAGGGAGCAGATCTCGCCTTCCCTCAATGACTCAAATTTGTCAAGAACTGCTAGAATAAATTGTATAAAGGACACGTATTGATGGTATTGGTCCACCCCTTTATTTCATGCCATATGAATGTCACTCCTAGTCTCTTCTCGCATGCAGCTTTTGCAAGCCAAGTGTGAATCACGTCACCAAGCCGAAAAACATTCCCAGTGACTGTTTCAGCTGTTGAACTCCCATTCTCTTAGAAGTTGTTGAAAAGCAGAGCCCAAGAATATTTAGAAGTGCTGTAATACCATATTGATTTGGCGGAATTTTATTGTTAAGCAGGAGTGAAATAATTTATTTTCTGTAATTGTTTTAATTAGATACTTTATTCTGGTATTTAAACTGCATTTTTTTAAAAAAATTGTTGTCCACTGCTATCATCCCTAACACTGGTATTCAACTTGTAGTTCACAAGCCTTTTGGGAAACGAATACATACATTTGCATGTGTGCTAGGGATGTTGAAAAAAAAAAGATTCAGTTCACATTTAAAGGTGAAACTACCTAATTTTCACTTACTGAAAACAATATAAGAACTGATACACAGCCATCCTTTGAAATTCACACGTCTCTGAATTTTGCAGTGCAGTTCTCCGGCAAGTAATGTATATAAAAATGCATATACTGAGGTAACGTCTGCATGAAAATGCACATATTAGTGAATATAAAATACATTATATTAAAATTGTTTTGCAAAAATGTGTGCATTAGGAGAAATTTCACACAAATGTGTATATTAGGAGAAATTAGCAGTGAAATGCTGATGAATTTTCATGTTTTTCTAAAAGAAACCACAAACTCCTGTGAAAAAGTGGTGAGAAGATAAGATTGAAAAATGAGATACTGAGAGAAACTGAAATTGGCAGATTCAAACAAACAAACCAATATCCTTTATTAGGCATATCAAACCACACATTATCACATAAAATTTGTATAGAAGTTATACAAAATACAAGCTCAGTTGAGCAAGGGCGTACCCACCACGGGGCAAGTTAGGGCAGCTGCCCTACTCTAGAAGCAGGGCTGGTGGGCAGAGGCGGAGCACAGCCCGGCGGAGCGCGAGTTCGCCATTCTCGCCGCGCCGCGCCGCACCCTCCCTCCAGCTCCCCGGCGCGCCCTCAGGCAAGGCCAAGCGCGGCGGGGAACCAGGGAGCGCGGCGCAGTGGGCGGGAACGCCGAACTCGCGCTCCGCTGGGCTGGGCTCCGCCTCCGCCCACCAGCCCTGCTTCTAGGGAGGGGCACAGCCCGGCGGAGCGCGAGTTCGCTGTTCCCGCCCACTTTGTGGCCCCTCCCCTTCCGTGCCTTGGCCCCTCCCCTTGCCCCCCCCAGTTTTAATCCTGGGTACGCCCATGCAGTTGAGCAAGGCTTATCCCAGTCAGTTCCTTAACTCCAAGAAGAATATAAATATATATAAATACTACAACCCAACGCTGCCGCATCACCTACCAATTAAGGAGCACTAACTCTCTTTGTAATGGCCCAGCCTTTCTTCATGGACAGCACTCAAAAATTCAGCTACGGCTGTAGTAATTTGATCCTCCCTGTCCATGGCAGATTCTCCCATCCCTAGTGTATGGGCACACAAACACACAAGTGCAGGTGTACTTTCTGAGACACCTCCCACTTTCACAAAATAACATCAGAGGCAGCCATCAGCTGCAGTAAGGCCAAACTAAGGAAAATCATGCAAGCCCCTAGCGTAGCACAAATTAAATACCATCAGGCAATATCCATCACACATTTATCAAGACCTGCCTTTCCCCATTTCATGTAAAGCTGCTAATTCAGAAAGAATGCAGAGGCTTTAAATATGAAAAAATCAAAACACCTTGTAGTAGACTGGCACTTAATAGCTGTGAGAGTTACACCCAAACCACCCAGCTCCTTTGCCTGGACTGTGTTAAAAGAGAACATGCACTCTGAGTAGCTCTGAGCTGAAGAGGAAAATGATTGGCTTGGGTTTTCCTGAGTATCTCTCAAGAGCTCTGCCCTCCACTGACACCTGTAATTATGGAGTGCATTTTGCTCTTGGAATTTCAGGTGTTGTTGGCAGAACCCAAAATCATGAATAGGCCATGTAGCTTGATTCCCGCCACCTGCTCTGCTCTGTTATTATTTCATACTAGCTATTATTTTATTACAGTGCTTGGATGAATGTGTGGGGAAGGGCAAAATAAATAGAGCTCAGACACAGAATGTCATTCATGCTCAACCTGTAGGAGTGTGAGAAGTATACTTGAGAAGCATTAACACACCAGGGAAAGCCTGTATAATGCTCCTGAGCTAACCTGAAACAGAAGCACCAGGGGGTATGCAGCAGTCTAACAGAATAATGGTTAGTATTAGCAGTTTTGAACATGCTGATTTCCTTTGCAGCACATGGCCCTCTCCCCCAAATTTATTGACAAGTTTTTGCCCATTCAGAGCTGTGGACTGGGAGCAGAGAACAGTACATATTGTAAAATGGAATAAAAACCTTACGGAAACCACACAGGCAAAATTGAAATTGCTGCTAATGCACAAAGGGCACTGAGCTTTTCAGCTGGTCCATGAAGCCACATTTAATAATAATAATAATAATAATAATAATAATAATAATAAATTTTTATTTATACCCCGCCCTCCCCAGTCAAAACCGGGCTCAGGGCAGCTCACACCAATAAAATTACAATAAAACATAAAAAACAATTAATTAAAATACAGATAATAATAATAATAATAACAATAATAATAAATTTTTATTTATACCCCACCCTCCCCAGTCAACAACCGGGCTCAGGGCGGCTGACACCAACAGAATTACAATAAAACATAAAAACAATTAATTAAAATACAGATTAAAATACAGTATTAAAATTTAAAATGCAGCCTGATGTTAAGTAGTCCATAAATCCAAGCTATGAGGGAGGAAAACACAAGGGTCAGACTAAGTCCAACCCAAAGGCCAGGCGGAACAGCTCTGTCTTGCAGGCCCTGCGGAAAGATGACAAATCCCGCAGGGCCCTGGTCTCCTGTGAAAGAGCGTTCCACCAAGTTGTGGCCAATACTGAAAAGGCCCTGGCCCTAGTAGAGGCCAATCTAGCCACCTTATGGTTCAGGATCTCCAGAGTATTGTTGTTTGTGGACCTTAAGGTCCTCCGCGAGGCATACCAGGAGAGACGGTCCCGTAGGTACGAGGGTCCCAAGCCGCATAGGGCTTTAAAGGTCAAAACCAGCACCTCAAACCTGATCCTGTACTCCACCAGGAGCCAGTGCAGCTGGTAAAGCACTGGATGAATGTGATCCCGCGGCCGGGACCCCATAAGGAGCCTCGCTGCGGCATTCTGCACCCGCTGGAGTTTCTGGGTCAGCTTCAAGGGCAGCCCCGCGTAGAGCGAGTTACAATAATCAAGCCTGGAGGTGACCGTCGCATGGATCACTGTGGCCAGATCAGGGCGAGAGAGGTAAGGGACCAACTGCTTGATATGGCGGAGATGGAAAAACGCCATTTAAAAGGTGACACTGTGCATATGCATAGCTGCCAAGTTTTCCCTTTTCTCGCGAGGAAGCCTATTCAGCATAAGGGAAAATCCCTTTAAAAAAGGGATAACTTGGCAGCTATGTGCATATGGACCAGCACCACCATGGATGTGGCCCTACTGTGCAGATCCTACCCAAGTGGGACAAGTTTTTTTGTGTGTGTGGCGCCTTTATATGGGGCCATACTGAAGCCATCCTTCATGATCTCGTGGTTGTGGGAAAATTCTACATTTTATTTGCAGTCTGCAAAATTGGAGGGGAATATTTTGCCAAATACTCCCCAGGGGGAGGAGAAATTCTCCAATAGTGTATTGGAGGCATCCCCAAATTGTAACCCTCCCATAATGCTTCCTATAAAAATTTAGGGGCCTGAGCAGGTCAATTTCTTCTGTCTCATTGCACATTCTTTTTTTACCCTTCCAAGTGACACTTTAACATTCTGAGGCCCTACTGCTCCCAATATTCCTCAGGTCTAAGAAGCTCACAGACACTTGTAAAACCAATTTGGGATCCTGGGATTAAAGGGCCAATGCCTGCTCCTCTAGTTTTGCAAAACATAAAGCCCAACTGTTACCCAGATGTGTAGGGACAAGTAAAACTGAAGGAAGAGGGAGAAATACCTTGAGAAGAAGAGGCTATAAAACTGGTACGAGTTCCAAGAGGAGGTGTACTGGACTTCTGTTTTTGGAAAACAAGAACACTCGGACTCTTGGAAGTCATATATGGCACCAGAATAGAGTGTGGGAAGAGAAACAGAGCAAGAGTCCAAAATCTATGTACAACTTAATTGCCAAGATGGCTTCTAAGTAGTTGACAAGTATAAAACCAATTATACACAATTGACATGCACTAAAAAACAATTCCATAAAAATGTTAAAATATAACATTCACAATTAAGACACCACATCAATTTTAAAAAAGTTGAAACGGCAATTAAACAATTTAAATCAGGAGGTTCAAGTCAGGAGATCTGGGGAATGCTTCTCTAAACCAGGGTTCAACAAACTTTTTCAGCAGGGGGCCGGTCCACTGTCCCTCAGACCTTGTGGGGGACCGGACTATATTTTGAAAAAAAATATGAACGAATTCCTATGCTCCAAAAATAACCCAGAGATGCATTTTAAATAAAAGGACACATTCTACTCATGTAAAAACACCAGGCAGGCCCCACAAATAACCCAGAGATGCATTTTAAATAAAAGGACACATTCTATTCATGTAAAAACATGTTGATTCCCGGACTGTCCGCGGGCCGGATTTAGAAGACGATTGGGCCGCATCCGGCCCCCAGGCCTTAGTTTGGGGCCCCTGCTCTAAACAGATGTGCTTTCAATAGCTGATGGAGTGCCAATACTGATAGGGTTCCCTCAGTAGAGGGAGCTTGACTTGAAAACCCTTCTCATTCACCCCAGATATGTGGAGGTTGATTTCTCATTGTTGAAGAAAAGCAGTTTGCATATGCTTAAAGGCACTCTCATTGGAATATATTGAATAGAGTGCAGGACTTTGGTCAATAAGATGTAGGTTCCAAATCCCTGTTTAGTCACATGTAACTGATCAGGAGCTACCTGCTACTTTTCAGACTAGCCTACTTCATGCAGTTGTTGTGAGGTGGAAAAATAGGATAAACGCTCTGAACTGCTTTCGAGAGAAGATGGGATGGACATGTTATAGATAAGAACATTTAAAAAGTTTCCGTTATATTGTGGCTTTAGAAACAAGTTCTGAGGCAAGTGCTGGCTCACACGAAGCTTTTGTTTTGGAGGATCATTAATATATAATCCTGTTCAGTCCCTGAATACATACGGATGACTATAGGAGAAAGAGTTCCTACTTGTATTCTTGTAAAGAACGCATCCCCCTCAGTTCCTAAAGTGGGCCCAATTATGCTGTTATGGATTGAGTCGTTACTCACAGTGTTCTATCATTTCATGTTTCTGGCATCATTAGGCGGAAAGGCTAACAGAGCAATTCATTTCTGCAGTAAACCTAATAAATACATTTTTGATGAAGAACTTACTGGGCATGCACAATAACATGTTTTTAAAGATGAAATAACCCTGCTCTTTTGAATTCCTTTTCCTAGCCAAAGCCTAACAGGGGTTAGTGCACAGTATAGACTAATTGCCTACATAATTTCATTTTATGAAACAAAGGGCTTTAAAAATTATAGGGTTATATAAAAGCATCTGAAGCCACTAAGTCAGTTTTGGTTTTTCTTCTTATACAAAGGAAACAGTGGTTTATACATGGTGTGAACTGTAACAGTTTTTTTTTTTTTTGGAGAAAAATATGCTGGAATGTTCCAACTGGATACTAAACTTGCATTTCAAAGCCGTATTTCTCTGACCTGATGTATTCACAATATATATCACAGAAATTCTTTTCATTGCTTGCTGTCATAACTCCGTGCCAAGCAGCTTTTAGCAACTTCATTTGTTCCGTTATCTTCTTCATGCCCACTTCTTGGTTTTCTTTTTCTGGAAGGAGGATGTGTTTTAATTTGGGAGACCCAGGGTTTTGCCACAGACCCCTCATTGAGCTTTCAGCAGGCCACTTTCATTCATTCAACATCCCATGTAAAATGGGAACAAAGGCGATATGTGAAATCTTAGAGCTCAGCTGCTGTCATGTGGCCATTAAGTATAGAACGATTAACCACAAGAGGCATAGGAGCCCTAAGTGGAATCGTACACACATATTAAAAAAAACACTGTGAAAATGCATTTTTAAAAAACGTTTTGAAAAAAATATGCATTGAATTTGCCATAGCTCACTGTCGCCATCTAGTGCCACATTTGTGTATTGCACTTTACAAGACACTTAAACCGTTTTATTTGCAGCTGCTTAGCTGAGTCCCTAGTCATGTGTTCAGAAAGAAGCAGTGATAACTGTGCGAGGAAGGGGAGTGAGGTCGTGTTTACGAGACCTAATGACAGGCCTCTCGCTGTCCGGTCCTCAACACCCATTCCCTGGTAACATGTATAGTTCTCTAAAGGAAGAGATGCTGAAACAGGTGCTTGAAGGACACCTTGGCATGGAGAAATGCAAGCGGGACCTGTATCAAAATGTTGCAGCATGGAATGCTTCTGTTCTAGTGCCAGCCAGTCATTCCTCCTTCTGGGAGACTCCATTTCCCCTTGATCTGTTTTCTCCCAATAGGCATGCATCATTCTGTGGCTGCTGGGCATACACAGTCATTATTGGGCTGTTTTTCCTATGGGGGGGGGGAGTTGTCTCCTTAGGTTCCTCCCCGCTCCTCCATATATTTTCTGCTTTTGCAAACCTTGGGATTCCCCTGAGCATATTGAGATGAACTCCTTTGATTGCAGAAGGACTGGTATTGGGAGATTAAATTCACTATTAGGTTATATAGGAGTCTGGTTATCTAATCTGTGCTGTAGTCTTTCTGGGCAGGGACTAGTTCCCATAAACCACCTACAGCGCAGTGACAGCAGAATATAAATGTAATATAGTAGTGGTCATAATTGCTGAACTTGTGGGTTACAAGGCTCCACATCATAGCTGCCAAGTTTTCCCTTTTCTCGCGAGGAAGCCTATTCAGCATGAGGGAAAATCCCTTAAAAAAGGGATAACTTGGCAGCTATGCTCCACATCGTGAGACAGTGGGGTCTTGGCCTCTCCTTTCTTTGTCCCAGTAAAAGGCACCACTGGAAACAAAAGTCACTGGAGATACGGTATAACCCACTTGCCAGCAAATCAGAGCATTCCCACAGATCCAAAGATGCAAGAGGACAACAAGGGCCACAAAGGCCAAGACTTGGCTTTGAGATCTCAGCTAGTTCACTGCTGCTCTCCAGATAGCACCAAAATAGATTTACTGCACATATTTGTCTGGCATGTTAGGAGTCTTCTTCTTAATTAAAAGCACAGTCATTGCTTGATAGCATCATAGAGCTGGGAGAAAACAAAATGATATTATCCACTCTGAGCTCTTATCCAGGCTGTCTGGTGCACACAGTGGATTAAGAAGGGGCCGTATGTGCAGAGGTGCGGGGGAAGGGGATTTTGAAAAATTGTAGCACAGAAGATGGGTCTGTAATCTTAACTGATTAAATCTTATCAGTGTGTGACATCGTGGCAGCCCCCGCCGCCCCCGCCGCCACCCTTGTAAAGAGTACCACATCAAAAGAGCAACTTTTCTTTCCACTGTATTTATGTTAAATTGCTGACTTAAAGCATACACAGACCAACACCATGTCAGAGATCAGAACAACTCTACTGAAAATCTCTCCATTTTATTACGTCAGGAGAGTCCACAGGTTGGTGGCAGAGCAAAAAGACGCAAGCTCAAACTCTTAAGACGGGAAAGCTGAGAAAAAGCCTTGCCTCAACTCTGGAGAATTGGAGATTCCAGTGCTGCACTTGGTGGTTCTGATGGAGCACAATTCTAAAAACGACTCTTTTAAAAAGATAGTGACTTAAGGAAAACGCGCCATGACTCAGGACCGATTAACATATTAGACCGAGGACCAATCGACATATTGGACAGTGGCCTGTACATCATTTAAAGTGTGGGTGTCATGTCTTGGTATAGCAGACCCTCCAAGTGTCCCTATTTTCCAGTGACAGTCCCGGAATTACAGAAGCTATCCCGGTTTCTGATTTCATCCTTGAATGTCCCACTTTTTCCATAGGATGCCTCTATTTTCATCATAGAAATGTTGGAGGGTTTGGAAGTGTGTGACCCCCGAGACAAGGAGATAAGTAACTAAACAACCTTTTGAAGATATCTGAAGGCAGCCCTGTATAGGGAAGTATTGAAATGTTTAATGTTTTAGGTAGGTAGCCGTGTTGGTCTGGATCGAAGTAAAATAAAAAAATTCCTTCAGTAGCACCTTAAAGACCAACTAAGTTTTTATTTTGGTATGAGCTTTAATGTTTTACTATGTTTTAATATATGTTGGAAGTTGCTCAGAGTGGCTGGGGCAACCTAGTCAGATGGGCAGGGTTAAAACAGCAACAGCAACAGCAACAGCAGCAGCAACAGCAGCAGCAACAGCAGCAGCAGCAGCAACAACAACAACAACCAGCAGTTATTGAATAGGTCAGTGATGGGCAACCTTTTGAGCTTGGTGTGTCAAAACACCGAGCATAACTCGGGTGGTGTGTCACTTCAAGAAAAACAACAACATAATTTTGTGATATTTATAGTTTAAATTACAAAAATGTATAATTGTTTCCCCTTTTAAAAAAAGGAAAAAAGGGAGAAAAAAACTATTAAAGGTTTTTTTTTAAAAAAAATTAAAAATTTTTTAAAGGGAAAAAAATAAGGCAAAACCCAGAGATCTTTCCCAGCGGGACTCTGGGCTCGGGCCTTCCTCCAATGGGTCTGCTGCTGGGGATGTGGGCTCGGGTTGGGCCTGTGCCTCCTCGTGGCCCTCTTCAGCCCACCTCTCCCCTCACTCGGCTATGCTTGCGCAGCGGCGGGGCAACAGGGAAGGGGTTTCAGCTTACTTTTGTGCCTCTTCTCTCTTCCCGGGAAGGCGGTGAGATAGCAGCGGTGGCAGCAGCGAGGTCGGGGTTCTTCTCCCTCCTCCAAGGGCCCCCTCCTCTTCCTTGAGGCAGGGCGACGGGGACGGCAATGGAGCAAGCGGACCCCTGTTCTCCTTTGCCTTGTTTTTCCTTCTTTTCTCCCTCATTTCCGTGGGGCCGGGGCTTCCTTTTTCCTCCTCCGGCCTCCGGAGTGCCTCATGGCCGTCCATCAGGTTCATGGGGTGGGGGTGGGGTCCGGCAGCTCCCCGGTTGCTGCACTGGTGGCCCCCAATGTCTGGGCGGTGGCGGTTTCAGAGGCTCAGGAGCCCGTCCGGCAGCTCCTGCAGCGCTGGTCACTTTCAGAAGCTCCGCGGCTCCGTGCCAACCGCCATCTTGCCTCGCTGGAAGTCCACAAGGTGCATCGCCTGTGGCATTCCGCCGCTGGCCAGAAGTGAGGTCTCTGCATGCGGCCGTGTGTCACCGAAAATGGCTATGCGTGTCAGTGCTGACACGCGTGTCATAGGTTCGCCATCACTGGAATAGGTCATCCCTGTTTTCAATGGAGAAATGTTGGAGGGTATGGTATAGTGTGTGCCTGCCTTTTAAAAAAGAACCCATGTATACCTGAGTGTTAAAACTTTTAACAACCTGGGACTGGACATAGGTAATCTACACCCAAACTCCAGGCTTTGTCTACTACACCATGTTGGCCACTTGAATATGCTTTTGATTTTTTTTAAAAAAAGCTTTCTCTGTCATACATTGTTAGGGCTGCACTGCATGCTGGTTAATCTGTTTACTTATGCAATGGTGGAAATGTGACCTGGCTATTGTGGTGATTAACAGAGTCAAATATCCTCACATTAACTAGTGAGCTGGGCAATCAGGCTGGGTTATTGTTACATTCAATTTAAATTACAGCGGCATGACAGGTCCTGAGGTATTTAGTAACGGATTTCACAGCCCAGATATGCTTCATGTGTAATGAATAAACTCTGGAGAGCAACAAAAAAGGGGTGTGGGTGGGAGTTAAGAAAGAGAGAAAGGGGTGGGGGAGAGAAGAAGAAGAAGGTATTTTATGATTATTATGAAAAATTTATGGAGTGTAGCTGGCATGAAATTCTATAAAATGAACTGGCTCCAACCGGCCCTATAACAAAGACATGCATTTTCCTTCCTGCTGCTCCTGAATTATTGTGACTGACTTCTCCTCTGTTTACTTATTAGCACTGAACTCTTTGCATAGCAAAACTGCAAACCAACATGGAGATCCTCTTAATTGAAAATGCCCCCAGTAGCCTAAAGGTAGGGAGGGGGAGAGCATGGAGAAAAGGTCTTGTGACACACAAAAAGAAATAATTGAAGGTCAGTTAGCTCTGTGATATTGGGAGTGGAGGCTGGTGCTGAGCTGGAATATTATTCAGAATTCACAGCCAGCTTGCTTTCAGGCTGTGCGGCACATTAAGATACATATAATTTGAACATTTAGCCAGTGCTGTGGTGCGGCATTGAGGTAGCCCACTAGGGCCGCAGTACATAAATCCCACTTTCACCTGTAAGTACGACTTGCTGACTTTGACCTTCTTTTATGTTTCCTGGTTTAGTAGAACAAATGCTCTACTTGAATTGTGGTGGGGGAGAAGGGAACCTGGGTCTATAATCCTATTGCACCTGTACATGGAGTTGGGAGTAAGCCCCACAGAACTCACCAAGACTTATTTCTGAATTAGAAATGTCTTGTATCCAACTAATGCATCATATTAGAGCAAGGACTGCTGCTTATGCAATGGGATGTCACCCCTCCTCCATCTTCAAACCCTCCTTGAATCTGCTCTGGAGGATTGGAGAAACCCCTAGAAAATATTCAGGGGTGCACGGGAGAGGGAGTGAAAGCCCCATTGTGTAAGCGGAAATGCTTGAGCTGGTGGGACTGTCACTTAGTGCTGCTTTGGATACAACTGGCTGAACTTGCCATTCATGGTGAGTTCTGGAACCTTTTTTTCTAGAAAAAAATTAGCACTTTCTGAAAGGAGAGAGAGAGAGAGAGAGAGAGAGAGAGAGAGAGAGAGAGAGAGAGAGAGAGAGAGAGAGAGAGAGAGAGAGAGAGAGAGAGAGAGAGAATATTTGACAAATGAGTTAAAAGATAATTGCATGTACAGCAAAATCAGATGTTCTGGAAGGGAGTTCTAGGCATAATGGGCAGCAAAGGAGAAGACATATTGATGACAATTATTGCTCCCTTGCTATAAATGGTGCTTTACAGAATAACCTATAGGGAAGCAGGTGGTGCTGTGGGTTAAACCACAGAGCCTAGGTCGGCGGTTTGAATCCCCGCGACGGGGTGAGCTCCCGTTGTTCAGTCCCTGCTCCTGCCAACCTAGCAGTTCGAAAGCATGTCAAAGTGCAAGTAGATAAATACGGTAGGTACTGCTCCGGCGGGAAGATAAACGGCATTTCCGTGCACTGCTCTGGTTCTCCAGAAGCGGCGTAGTCATGCTGGCCACATGACCCGGAAGCTGTACACTGGCTCCCTTGGCCAATAATGCGAGATGAGCGCTGCAACCCCAGAGTTGGTCACAACTGGACCTAGTGGTCAGGGGTCCCTTTACCTTTTACAAAATAACCTAAGCAAAAAAAAAAAAGATTTCTGCTGCAAGGAACATACAGACTGGGGGGGTAGGGGTAGGGGAGGCAATGAAGGGATCAAACAACAGTGCTTGAAAATGGTTCCCCATTTGGTAACTGAACACTATATCACATCTGGATGCTGGTACTGTCCCAAAGCCTGTAGATAATGGGAAATGTCCCAAAGAGCTAGAACAACCTTCTCCAAGTGCCTGTTTCAGCCAAATGGCTTAATGTAAATACAGTGGTACCTCGGTTTACAAACACAATTGGTTTCGGAAGTCTGTACTTAACCTGAAGCGAACTTTCCCATTGAAAGTAATGGAAAGTGGATTAATCTGTTCCAGATGGGTCTACGGAGTACTCAAAATGAAGCGTAGTTAACCTGAGGTATGAGTGTAATTGGTTCCGGAAGTCCGTATTTAACCTGAAGGATACTTAACCTGAAGTGAACTTTCCCATTGAAAGTAATGGAAAGTGGATTAATCCATTCCAGACAGGTCCACGGAGTACTTAAACTGAAAATACTCAAACCGAGGCATACTTAAACCAAGGTATGACTGTAACAGCAACATTTAAAACATAAACACACATTCAAAAAGTGTGTGTGTGTTTGTGTATATGAGGTGGGGAAAGCGGGGGGAGATGCACTTTCCTAACCCAGCCCAGCTTAAAGTTCACATTAAAAACAAGCTTCAAACATTTGTAGAGGATTGCAATGCTTGGTTTGGGGATATATTCTAGGACACTTGGTTTCAAACACTTGCCGTCCAGATTTCTGCTAACATGAGAGCTGGAAATTTGTTCTGTTCTGTTTTCGTTTTCACAAAAGAATGGAACATAACCACGATTGCCATCCTTATGAAGAGCTGTCCCTGCAAATGGTTTAAGAAGGTTAGGTTTTAGTCAGTGCCTGGATGGAAATCCTGTGAATGCTGCCTTGAGTTTTGTGGAAGGAAGGAAAGTGGGGAAAGAAATGTAATAAATATGGCATGTTCAGCATTAGGTTTTGCAATTCATGGTACTGGTCATAAGAGAGTTCCAAGATAAGCAGACATTAATCCTTCCCCTCCCTTCCATGCATCCTTTAAAAAACTCAACCCTAATTTAAAAGGGGTTTCCCCCCACCTTGAAGATATAATGTTTTATAGAGAAATCACCATATTGCACACTGCTGAACCTTTTACTCAGAGGCGGTTAGCACTGTAATCAATGGTAAATGAACACCACTTTCCTTTAGGAATGCTTTCAGTAACTGATGCTTCTGCGTTTTAGAATTATGACATTCACAAGTAACTAGGCAAATGGTTCTTCTATGTCCAGCACTGGCTCAGTGGTCCTTTTTCAGGAAGACAAAAAAAGGAACTAGAGTTTAAAGACCTGACTGCACTCATTGTAGCCACCCAGGCAGAATTAGCATGTCACTGGAAGTGGTGGTGGTGGGGTTGGCTTTACATGGGAAGCGTGTGTACCCCCACCCCCAAAAGAAAAAGAAAAAGTAGCAGAAGAACTAAAGGACAACATTGCAGATACTAGGGTGCCTATATAAAGCATGTTGACAAAGGTATGTTATGGAAACGTGTCTGCCCCCAGATCTGTTGATTTTCTAATGTCTTGCAACAGAACAGTGAACTCAAATGGGTAATGTGTCAGGTAAAAAGATCAAGGTCAAGGACCCCTGGATGGTTAAGTCCTGTCAAAGGTGACTGGGGTTGCAGCGCTCATCTCGCTTTCAGGCCGAGGGAACCGGCGTTTGTCCACAGACAGTTTTCTGGGTCGTGGCCAGCATGACTAAACCGCTACTAGTGCACGGAGGACCGCGACAAGTGCTAGAGCGCACAGAAACACCATTTAACTTCCCGCTGCAGCGGTACCAATTTATCTACAGTGGTACCTTGGGTTACAAACTTAATTCGTCCCGGAGGTCCGTTCTTAACCTAAAACTGTTCTTAACCTGAGGCGCACTTTCATTAATGGGGCCTCCTGCTGCCGGCGCGCCACCGTTCTCATTCTGGGCAAAGTTCTCAACTGAGGTACTACTTCCAGGTTAGCGGAGTTTGTAAACTGAAGTGTTTGTAACCCGAAGCGATTGTAACCCAAGGTACCACTGTACTTGCACTGGCATGGTTTTGAACTGCTGGGTTGGCAGGAGCTGGGACAGAGCAACGGGAGCTCACCCCATCATGGGGAATCGAACCGCTGACCTTCCGATCAGCAAGCCCAAGAAGCTCAGTGGTTTAGAGCACAGTGCCACCCTGTAATGTGTCAAGAGACCTTTGTTAACATAGGAGCCAACTGCTAGGAGCCAAGGTCCCTTCGCCCCTCATAAAATATTTTAGGGGGCCGTCCACCCAAGTTGATGGGCATTGCCATTCAAATGGTGTGCGTGCACCATATCTTTTGGTCAATTTTGCCGGCCAAGGCCTGCCTGCCCTCCCAATATTTTATTCAGGTTGGCACCCCTGTTTTTTAAAGTTGTGTACATTATTTTTTTAAAGGGGGGATCCTGACATTCAGCCTTCCCCATTGCTTTGGCTGTAGTGTAAGCAAATGGAGCAAGGAGGTGGGCAGTGAATAGGGAATGGAAACAATCATTTCCCCCACAACATGAAGCCTGCTTAGTCTCGCTCCTAGACTTCATGGTTTATGCTGATAGTGATAAGAATGGGGCATTTTGCTCTCTTCCCATTAGGCAGTTTCTGTTACTTGGTTTCTTTTTTAAATTCTCCCTCTCCATAATTGTCACGTGAGCTGAAGGGGGATGATGACAGAGGACAATATGGCCCAGTAATCACCTCCCAATCAATTGCTTGCAAAGGCTCTGCAGAAGTCAGCTGACCACAGAGTCACGGCTGTGTGGGAGGCACAGACAAGAGGGCCAAATAGCAGCTGCTTATTGAAGAGCCTAATGATTTTAGCCGGGACCCAGGTGGCGCTGTGGTTAAACCACTGAGCCTAGGGCTTGCTGATCAGAAGGTCAGCGGTTCGAATCCCTGTGACGGGGTGAGCTCCCGTTGCTTGGTCCCAGCTCCTGCCCACCTAGCAGTTCGAAAGCATGTCAAAATGCAAGTAGATAATTAGGAACCGCTACAGCGGGAAGGTAAACGGCTTCCAGGTCATGTGCTGCTCTGGTTTGCCAGAAGCGGCTTTGTCATGCTGGCCACATGACCTGGAAGCTATACGCCAGCTCCCACGGCCAATAATGCGAGATGAGCGCGCAACCCCAGAGTCGGTCACGACTGGACCTAATGGTCAGGGGTCCCTTTACCTTTACCTTTAATGATTTTAGCCAGAGAATGGATCCCCAGGTCCCTGAATTCTGCCGACTCCTTTTTTTAAATAGAAAATAGCAATAAATAAATCTTCTGCACTTTGCCTCTATTCAAACTTATCTTTAGGGCTTTTCTGCCTCCTCGTGACATAAAATGATATGGCTCTACCAAGCATGGGGGGAAGGAAGGAAGGAAGGAAGGAAGGAAGGAAGGAAGGAAGGAAGGAAGGAAGGAAGGGAATGAAAACTGGAGAACATTATACCTTTATTTATCTTCTTGTGACGTCTGCATCTAGGCCTTACCCTTATCAACTTGGTATTCTAGTGACCCCCATATGAGCAAATGCATTAAGGCAGAATCCTACCTAGGAAGGCACTGCTTGTGGAAGGGTTTAGGAATTCTGCCAGACACGCTTAAAAGTGCAGCAGGAGATTTGCTACCAATTCATCTTTGTGTGTGTGTGTGACACACACAAATGCAGGCATGCAGCTTTCCTTTTTTAAAAAAATAAAAAAGTATTCCCTAGTAAATGGCAGAGATCTTATAAAAGGGAGATATGTAAACAGAAGACGACTGTGCACTTATTCAGAATGGCTGAGGGAGACGGTGACTCAGTCAATTCATCTGGTCGCAGAGATTGCATAAAGATACACAGCAAAGCGAAATGATGAAAGCCACTTTTCAATGAAAACATAACCTTTTCCTGCACGCCACGAACCCCATTCCCTCCCCAGCATAAATCAGTATCAATTGCGTGCGTTTAAAGGGCAGCTCCAGAACTGGGAACCTGACGCTGTCCCCCTTGCATTGTAAAATTTGTGGCAGCGCAGAGGGGAAGGAGCAGTTTTACAGCAGGTTGAGTATGATGGTATTTTGACATACTTGCCTAGGTTTTAAATATGTTCAAAAGAGGAAAGGGATGTACACCAGTGTGTGTGTGTGTGTGTGTGTGTGTGTGTGTGTGTGTGTGTGTGAATGCCGAGTCAAGGCACTCAGATGCTGTGAGCATCCAAGCTCACATGCTCAGAGAGGCATTGCATTTCACCATGATGCTTGGCAACAGCAGAGTTTGCAAATGTTGTACAGTATTTGGAAAGAGCCCGGAGTCACTGCAAACATTTGAGAAGGTGACATTAAAGCCTTTAAAGGGCCTCTTGTCTTAGCAAGGGTATTTCTTATCATGAATATAGTAAAACCGTTCTTTGGATGTCAGCAGTCTGGGATGACTGTTGGCTGCAGCCTGACTTTGAGGTCCGCCTTGGTTTGGACGCGATCCAATCTATTCTACGACGGAGGAAAAAATACACATAAAAGTTCCTTAATTAATCCGGATGTTTTGCTCATTATACCTTGAACTTCCTCAGAGGACAGAAACAAACTAGCTTGCTCAGAGTAAAATGAGTGTGATGTCAAAGAACGAGCAAAGGAAAGAGAAATGAATCACTGCAAATTGTTATCTCAAAAGGGGAAAATAGCACACACACACACACACACACACACACACACACACACACACACACACGAAACAGCAAAGGCTTTGAGGTCAAATGTTTCTGTCTTATGACATTGTCTGAATAGAATTTGGGCCCAGTTCCTAAGTCTTATATGGGTCAGTGGTACGGTGGTCACCCACCCTGCTTGGCCGAGAAGAGCCCTCTGTTTGAATGGCTGTCACATTACAGTCTCTGTGTAAAGGCGTCCTTTACATCAAGGATAGGGAACCTATGGCCTTCCAGATGTTGGGAACTCTAATTCTCTTCAGCCTTGACCAATGTCCAGGGAAGACGGCGACGACATTATTATTAATGTTATTATACAAGTAAGCTGTTTTGGTGTGTATGGTGACACACACTATTGCTTCCCTGTGAATTTTATATATATTTTTTCCAAAACATGCATTTTCATGCACCCAGAGAGCTTGTTTTCACATCTAAGTGCAAAGCATTTGCTCATTTAGATTGTTACACACCTTCAAGTGCTTATATGCCAAAATGATGGGTTTGTATTCCAGCAGCATTTAGATGGCCACAGGTTTCCCCACCCCCGCTCTGTCTGATGGACTGTCCAGTCCAAGTCTAGTGCAAAGATCAGGGCCGGATTTAGGTTTGATGAGGCCCTAAGCTACTGAAGGTAATGGGGCCCTTTATATGTCCAGCTGTCCTTTGTCAACAGCAAATTGTTGCTGTTTTTTGTGTGTTGAATATATGCTGTATGGTAATTTATGGACCTAATAGGTATCTAAAGCCATTTGCACATAACAAATAAGAGCCTACACAACACAAAACACTGTTGCTGTATGTAGGTTTTATTTTATTCATTTTTTTATCTTATATTTTGGAAATGTACATCCAGTTTTTTCCCTTTAATTTTTTGGGGAGCCCCCAAGAGAGTGGGGCCCTAAGCTATAGCTTGTTTAGCTTATACGTAAATCCGGCACTGGTAAAGATAATGAACTGCAAGAAGGGAGATAAGGACCCATGAAGTTGAGAATCAAGAGTTAGCACCTGGAAAGCAGACTGAGCATTCGTGTTTCTAAATTTGCATCTATACATATGAATTACAACGTGCAAAATTTATACAGATGTATAAAAAAAATTATGACAATTTTTATCTCTTTTGCTGATGGGTAAGTGGCTACCTAGTTAGCAGGAAAAAAATGTGGCTTCACAAAGAATACTTCTTTTCAGTGTGTATTGTGGAATCACTTTGCAAACTCAGGCTACATACACACTGTACTTTGGAAGTACATTCAAAGCACATCCCCCCCCCAAAGAATTCTGGGCACTGCAATTTACCCCTCACTCACAGAGTTGCAGCTCCCAGCAATCCTTAACAAACAACAAGCTTTGAAGGTGCTTTAAAGGTACAGTGTGTACACACTCATAAGATGCTGGAAAAACACAGGCCATGGTAGTGTTCTTGGAAGTTTTACAGATTTTCAAACTTTTTAAAATATTTGATGAAGTGAACATGTGTGAGGGCTGACCAAAGTTGTTGAGTTTTTTTTAGGATTGAAGTTGCTGAGCTTTTTTTTTTTTTTTGGTATTTTACCCCAGGACACATACTGTCACAGGGGCCAGATTAAATCAACCAGCAGGCCAGATTAGGCCCCCCAAACAGACTTTGGACATGCCTGGATAGTGCTTCCTGTTGCAGAACAAATGTGGTGATGGAGTCCTGCTTTGCTCAATATTTCTAGACCATGGGCAGGCTGCAGTATGCTTCTAGGAGGTTTGTGGTCTACCAGTGCTCCCCATAAGATCCATATTGTTGCTGTTGTTTAGTCGTTTAGTCGTGTCCAACTCTTCGTGACCCCATGGACCAGAGCACGCCAGGCACTCCTGTCTTCCACTGCCTCCTGCAGTTTGGTCAAACTCATGTTCGTAGCTTCGAGAACACTGTCCAACCATCTCGTCTTCTGTCGTCCCCTTCTCCTAGTGCCCTCCATCTTTCCCAACATCAGAGTCTTTTCCAGGGAGTCTTCTCATGAGGTGGCCAAAGTATTGGAGCCTCAGCTTCAGGATCTGTCCTTCCAGTGAGCACTCAGGGCTGCTTTCCTTAAGAGTGGATAGGTTTGATCTTCTTGCAGTCCATGGGACTCTCAAGAGTCTCCTCCAGCACCATAATTCAAAAGCATCAATTCTTCGGCGATCAGTCTTCTTTATGGTCCAGCTGGTTACAATCCATAACCAGTTCCAAAAATGGAATATAGCTACTCACTCAAACTTTTCAGAGGACAAGGAAGCACACCACGCAGACTGAAAACAGGATTGTTTCCTCCAGGTGGTTGAGCCACTTCTATTCAAGCAAGACCACCAGCAATGGAAGACTGGCCTGGTCCCAACTGGATATAAGTGCCTGCTTATAACTCACTTCGCTCTGGCAATGTCCAGCTGATCCTCCTCTCTTTCCCCATTCATTTCCCTTCCATGTATTTCTCCTCTTTTTAAAATTTGCAAGCCCGGAGGCAGGGCCTGTGTTTCATTTTTGGTTACTGTACACTCCCTGGCAGTGCCACCAAGCACTGTTTTGAATTTTTGATTGATGTGAGCTGCTTTGGGACTGGAGACAATTTTTATCTGAAAAGTGGGCTAAACATCTAACTAACAAACATTAAAATGGCCTACGGCAGTTCCAGTGTGAGCTGAAGTACTCTGCACATCTGGACTGCAGGGATTCAGAAGAGTGGAAAGCTGTGCATTTACTGCACAATGTATGGACAAGACCTTCATCTGAGAAGCAGCTGACAGGCTAAGTGAACAGAATTGGGGACCCAATTCTCCACATTTGAATCTACACTCCCCTGTATGAAGGTATAGCCAGGCAAAACCACTCAAGGCTGTGAAAGAAAGCTGATGGGAGGTGTGGTTGGAGAGAGAGTGAATGACTGACTGGGGAGGGGGTGTGGCATCCAAACCATTGAGTCACAAAGAGGTGTAAAAGGCAGGTTTCCCCCACTCTCCTCATCTCTTCACTGTACTGTACATAAAAGCTTAAAGGAGAATGTGAATGTACTTTAATTGTTACTGGGGCAGAACCGTGTGTTAGCAATTCCTGATAAGCTGACATGGAATATAGTAAGCTGGGCTTCTGTGTGTATCTTAAGTGTTATTAAGAAGTAGTGGTGGTGGAGAAATTTGATTCAGCTCACATTCAGTGGTGGCTCTGCCAAATTTGCACTTTGAAAAACAACGCATGAGCCAAAACACAGTCATCCCTCATAATGTACACTTCCCCAAATTTGGCAATGCAGTTTTCCAGCTGAGCAGTGTGTATACTGGGGTGAAGTCTGCATAAAAGTGGATACATTAGTAAAAAGTAACATGTAAATATGCATTGAAATAGGGAAAATGGCCTTGTAGAAATGTGTGTGTTAGGCAAAATTGCAGATGAAAATGTGTGTATTCGGAGAAATTCACTCTAAAATACTGCTGAATTTTCATGAGGATTTTGCTTTTCTAAAAACAATAGCAAACTGATGTGGAAAAGTGGAGAAATGAACTTAAAACTGGAAAAGTGAGAAAACAGGAGTAGCTGAAATTGACAGATTTGCCTATTTTATCAAGAGATAGTCTCAGAAAACCCAGTACTGTATACTCATAATCTGTGCTTTATGTAGGCAGCACACACCCCTTTCTTCTTTATGTTACATTCCTTGCAACTTTATGTCCATTCCTTGCAACTTGGCCCTTTGTTTCCATTTCTCTCTCTCAGACTGTATGTTTAGCAGGAAATGTCACTTTTAAAACAGGCTCCAATTGAGTCAGAAGGGGCTCTGGCAGCCCAAGTGACAATAGGCACTATGCCTTTGTGGAAGGGAAAGCTGCTTGCTTTCAATTTTCTGCGCAATATCAGCCACCTTAGGAAACCTCCCTTTCACCGTGATGTGCCTTCCCTTCCTGGAGGATGTTTTGCCTCCCTCCTCCTCCTCCTCCTCCTCCTCCTCCTCCTCCTCCTCCTCCCTCAATATTTAACATAGCTACAAGCAATTTGTTGTTTAAAAGAACTGATTAGCACAGTTGTTGTCCATCACAGTATGCCACATTCCCGGCGTTAAAACATTAGCCAAGCGCTATCCTATAACCATTAAATTACCTTTGGTTTCCTTCAATCAGATGGCTCTTTTTAAAGCGTGCACACACACAGCCTGATTAACCAAGTTCTGTTTACCCATATGGAATAAGGTGACCGGCCAGATGTTCCGATTTTAAGAGATCAGTTGGTGTCCCTGTGATTTCCGCTGGGACATTGAATCGTCCCAGATTTGCCTGCTGAGAGCTTGAGCAGCACAAAAGTTGCTTGCAAGGTAAACACCCTGAAGCTAGTCAGGCATTGGAGGGGGGCAGGGAAGGGGGGGGTTAAAGGAGAATCCGCCTTCGGGGGTGAGGGGGGGGGGAAGCCTGAAGATTCCTCTGGTGTAGCTCACATTAATGCATGAATTATTATAAATGGATGCTGTTGTGACACCACTAAGGAACGTGTGTGTGTGTGGACAACAGAAGGGGGATGCTCTGGGAAAGTTAACAAGGCCATCCAGTTTCTTTCGTCTGGAGATTTCTAATTGAGACGGGTTGTATAACTGTGAAAGATTCCTTCATTATTTTGCCTCTACAGTAGATGGAGGGGGGAGGGGGAGGCCAGAGGAAGGGGAAAGAAGAAGAAGAGAGAAAGTGTGAGAGAAGGCTGGGTGTGGGGGAGGAAATCCTTTTTGTCTTGGGAATTGCTTCAGTGAGATCTCCTGCGTTGTAATGTAAAACTGCCTGGGTGGCTACAATGACCATATGCTGCAAACGTGAGTCCTGCTCCCTGTCTAAATGTAAATTCCTCCCTTTATCAGGATAAAAGAATATCTGTTTAATATGGAATGAAGGCAATTTGGCAGGAGCTGTGCTCCTTCAGGTAAGCCAGAACGAGGAGGAACATTGATTACAGCGAGCCCCCTATTCTCCACCTGTCATGTCCGCCTCCTGTGGCACAAATGCCCCCGCTTGTTTATTTACCTGTAGAGCTGTTATGATATTTTGCTTTGCGGGGAAGGGTTTGGATGTCACCACCTGGCCCATCTTTTGGCATCCCCTCCCACGGCAGAGCACCTTGAGGCCTCGCCGGCTCATTGTTCTGCTCGGCAGGACAGGGAGAAAAAGATGAATCAAGAAGCACGGGATCCCAAACAGAAATTATTATTGATTTAATCACATAATCAGCAGCAAACACTTCAGGCTAAGATAGCAAATCCATAACAGCCTGCCCACATAACCACCCTTACAAATTTACCAGCAAACCACGGCGCACACTTAGCAAACAAGAAGAGCAAGGGTCACCTTCACTTGGCGGCAAAATATTGACATCCCTAAAGCTTAAATATGTTTTGAGTTAAGTGTTATCAATCAGTGATAAGAGTAGAATGTCTGTTAAACATAACTACATTGGCAGGAGGATTATAGAATGCTTTCTTGCCATAATCTAGAAGCATCTTTCAGACAAAACTCTGCTTGAAATCAATTGTGCACAAGGAGCTGCCTGCTGAGACCTATTCAGTGTCATACAAAAGAAGAGAGAGTCTCCCTGTGATCTTTAACCATAACCGGTTATCTAATGAGGCCAGGGCTTTAATTTCTTTTCACATCAAACATAGAATCAATGCTCTGGATTCAACAATGTGTGTAAACAGGCTGTGAAGCCATCTCTTCAGATGGGAGCCAATTTAGCCTTCCAAACCCCCTGGCATCCTTGTTTCAATGAATCCCCCTTTTAGTTCCAGGTAGCTGCACCCATCAGGTTATTCCTGGCTTCTTCCTAGACGGTGGCAGGGCTAACTTCCATGCTGAGGACTCTCCCAGCATCCTATTATGGAGTTAATGTGCACTTCACATCACTGCCCCTTTAATAAACAGTTCACAAAAGCCTAGTAGGCATTTTAGCGAAATGCCTCATGGGGTTGGGAGTATACAACAATATACAGTACTTCCACTGGCCGTAATATCTAATAGTGAACCCTTTTTACTGTGGCAAGATAGTTCGTACCGAACAATGCTCAGAGGCTCGCCCATGCTATTCATGTTGCAATGTGGGTTGGAGTGGGAGGATGACATCTAGGACAATGGGGATCAGGAATTCAGATTAGAGAGAATAGTTTTTGCATAGGGCTTGGGAGAAATGAGGGTGCAGGGCGTGTCACTTTAAGTGCAATTCACTGCCTATGGTCTCATCCACACCATACATTTAGAGCACATTTAAAGCAAATTCAAAGCACAACCCCCTCCACCAAAGAATCCTGGGAAATGTAGTTTCCCAAGGGTGCTGGGAGTTGTAACTCTGAGGGGTAAACTACAGTGCCTAGGATTCTTTGGGAGAAGCCATGTGCTGTAAAAAGGAGCTGTTGTGGGGATTGGGACTTAACTGTTGGATTTTTTGAATACTGTAGTCAAGTTACTTTAGAGCCGGTCTAATGTAAATACTGTCTGTTTAAGAGAAACAGGTGCAGGTGATTTCTGTTAATTGCCCAAAGGCGTGGGCTCTGCTTCTTGTATATAAGGCTCTGCCAGAAAGCCTTCTGTATCTCTTAGCTAGATCTTTCAGTTTGATTCATCTCTAAGTAGATCACTCTCTCAGTTGTTCTCAGTTTAAGAGATTCCCAGTTGAATCTCAGTATGAGAGTTGCTTACCGGTAGTTATAAAGCTAGTTTGCTGTTAATTCTTGGGTAGTTTAATGGGAGTTATGTGGGAGTTTGTGGGAGGTTTGGAATGGGTTGAAGGTTGGAATGTTGCTAAGAGAGAAAGCATTTATCTTTAGTTTAAAGTCTCTTTAGAGTCAGTTTGTATTTCAGTTAAAGAAACCCAACCATTTATATTTTCATCTGCATACTTTTACCAGTGTGCAGCTAGTAAGGGGTTTCATATAAGGGAGATAATTCCCTATGCTCTTGGTGGTGTTTTCTTAGCCAGGTCAACTTCTGACTGCGTATACTCTGTGTGAAGCGTACTTTAAAGGGCCGCTGTAAAACTGGGATATATGATTTAGGTTAAGCAGGTTTCAATATCCAGTTTTCTCCAATATTATTCTTATCATATATATATTATTTCTCAATATTAACAAGCATACATATACTGATAAGCATTTACGTCATTTACATAACTTTGAATATATGACTGAAGACTTGTGTCTGTCACTCCCTCTCCCCATTTAGAAGATTACTGCTATAGCCCAGTATGTGCTGGCTCATTTCTTAAGGTCAGCAGGGAAGGCCTTGTTGTCGGTCCCACCAATGGATGAGTAAGTTTTGCAGCAGTGTATAGGAGAGGGCCTTGGTTGCAGTGGCACCTCAGCTATGGAACTCCCTTCCTTTGGCAGTTTGATCACACACACATCCCTGGTGGTGTTTCTATTTATTCAGGCTTTTGGGGGAGAGTTGACAATGGGAGACAACCTGGGGTACTAGAATGCTGCTGCACTTTCAGAGCTGTCTGTTGTGTGTAATGTTTTAATGTTGGTTTCAGATTTCATTGCTGTATTTTATATATAGTGTACTCTTGTGTACACACATAAATGAAATAAGAAAGGCTTTTTAAAGGATGCAAAATTAAATCAGGAGAGATTATTGGATGTAAATAATACACCACATGTAATTTTTTCAGAGCTGCATTATCCATGTGTATTTTTATCTTAGAGCAGGAGTGGGAAACCTTTGGCTCTTTGCTCAACTACAACTCCCCTCAGCCCAAGCAAGCACAGCCACTGGCTAGGGATGATGGGAGTTGCAGTTCAGCAAGAACACAGGGGTCAGCAAACCTTTTCAGCAGGGGGCCGGTCCACTGTCCCTCAGACCTTGGGGGGGGCAGACTATATTTCGAAGAGGGGAAAAAAAGAACGAATTCCTATGCCCCACAAATAACCCAGAGATGCATTTTATGTAAAAACACTAGGCAGGCCCCACAAATAACCCAAAGATGCATTTTAAATAAAAGCACACATTCTACTCATGTAAAAACATGCTGATTCCCGGACCGTCTGCGGGCTGGATTTAGAAGGTGATTGGGCCGGATCTGGCCCCCGGGCCTTAGTTTGCTTACCCATGAACTGGAGGGTCAAAGGTTTCCCACACCTGTCCTGGAATGTATAGCCAGAACAGCACATGTTTGATGAATGTGCAATGCAGCACCCACTATATATCTTCAGAGCAATCCAATGGGATGGGCTAGATCTTTTTGCACCAGTGGGCACATTTCTCTGACTGACAGCAGAATTTTCCAAATACATATATTCCAAAATATGATATCCCAGGGCGGTACAGAAAAATATTGACAAAAATTTCTTCCCAGGAACATTATATAATGGGCATGTAATGACGCATGCTCCCCGACCACAGACATATAAAGCTTTGGATTTTTATTTTTGCCATCAGCGTATGGCGCAGTTTGGCCATGAAGCCATGTAAATGCCTGAATTGGGGAGTAAAATATAGGATAATGAACACACATTTGTCAACCTTCATAAACTGATAGCATAATGAAAACTTAGTATTAGATTCCATATCCAGCTGGGAATCCTTACAATAAATTCTGTCTTTGATTGACTTCTTTTGAATCCCAGACTTGACAGCATTCAAATTGTCTCTGGAAAGACTGTAATTTGAAAGCAAAGTTTTGCACTGCTGATTCTAACTACCGGTATATGAAGTTGACTATTCAGGCAGACATTTTGGGGGAAGATTTTCCTCCAGCATCTGATGTCTCTTGAACCATAATCAAAATCAAAGCCTTATATATCTGGGTTGCAGTAGTGGAGCCCAATTTCAGCTCTGCGGCAGAGGTTGACCATGAAAGATAACAAAGGACAATCTTAGATGAATATTGATGTATAACTTCAGATAATTTTCATTTTGTAATTTGCCCCCCCATATATAATGTGGGTGATAACTTCCCAAAGATTTTAATTGGGGTGGGCAGACACCAAATGACTGTCCTTTCCATGTGAAAAGTGAGAACCCAGCTTAATGTCTTAGAAGTTCAAACTGATGTCTTATTTATCTTGAGAAGAAAATAAAGTGGCAAGGATAGAGCCAGTTCTTTAAACTTTTTCTGTCTTGTGACTTTTAACTAACTGCAAGGTTACATTGAGTTACAGACTTCCTTGTATCAGGAGGACTGCTGATAATTCAAAGAAATGCCTTAGGGATTCATAGTAAAACTTTAGAATAAGAATCAAGAAGCCTATGTGGAATAAAGAGGACCCAAGTTGTTAATGGGAGCATTAGCCAGCCACCACTGTAAGAGAAAAAACAATCCCTGATCTACAGAAGCATAATTTAAAGCATCCTGGGGTCCCCCTCCCACACACTGATAAGCTCTTTAGCTCATCTTTCTGTTCTGTATCTGATTTGCCTCCAAACTCCATAAAAAAATCTGATGGCATTAAAAGACTCAAGGAGAAATTAAAACACCAAGAAGGAATTAAAGGTGTGTGTGTGTGTGTGTGTGTGTGTGTGTGTGTGTGTGTGTGTGGAGAGGGGGTGACAGGTGGAATTTCAAAGAAGTGTATTCCCAAATCCCAAACAACATCCCTATCATGCAATTTTGCACTTAACAATCTGAAAGGTTCAGGGGTCAGTGCAGCATGTGAAAGGGAAAGACACACACCTGTAATGAGAGCCCGTATCCAGAGTGGATATCATATCGGCTATAGATATTAGATTATAGGAATAACAATGTATCATATTGTGGAGTGTTTCTCTATATTTAGTTTAATTAAAAATCTTTTTCTATTGATCCCATAATTAACAGAAACAACCATAAAGGCAATTACGAAAGAATATAGACATAAATCAGATAGATACTGTATAAACAAATTAACTTAATTTAACAAGCCTGGAGAAATCATTATGCACGGATATTTAGGACTTTAAAATGGAACAGGAAACTTTAGGAGATCGCCAGAGTCCTCATCATCCACCCAGTCCTCATAGGGAGATGCCTGTAAGTCCCAACTCCAGCAGCATAATTAAGACTTGCACCAGTGAAGAAGTTTGTGGGCAGCAATCTATGACTGTTTAATGTATGTTTAATGTTTGTGCTAATACTCTGACATCTTTTGTTTGTCAGGGAGTCTGATTAGAAGGAGCCACATTAACTGCAACACATTAGTTTCTACCATTTTAGGTATAACTGTGTCCTATGCAAATGAGCGGGGGAAATTAGCAACTCCCTCCACATGTAATTGGAGATGGGGATGTGGGGATATTCTTAGGGGGCCGTTGTTTCTAGCTTTGTAAGTGTTGGGGTGGAGCACTGCAGCTGACAGTTGTATCTTTTCACTAGTGCCAAGTCTTCTCTACTGGATCCTATGAAACGTTGTGCTCATCTAGTGGCTTCTCAGTGAAACTGGTAGAATATATGCTCAATGGACAGAAAGGAGCATGTGCCTCGACACAGATAGTGGCTCTCTCCTGGTAATAAATGTACTTGCTCCTGAGCAAATGACTCCTTGGTCTTTTTGGACACGAGTTTTATATGTTGCGTTCCGATATTATACCACTGAATTCTACAGGCCCTTTGATGAGGGCACCTGTTAGGTCCCACTTATTGTTGGTGTTATTCAGTAATCTACCACTGACAGATATTCACCAGTTATGGGTGGACATATCCATTTCCTTTCTATCTCTTCCTTCATGCTGCCCCCCAACTACTGGACATATTGCTTTGGCCCTCACTGCAAGACCACAAGGTCTAAATTCTGGGTTTCTTTTTGCACATAGAGAAGCTTTGCACTTGCAGACCCTCACAGTGACACTGCCAACATCCATGCTAAATATCAGGGAATGGCAACAGGCCAATGACCCATCTAGACTAGCGTCCTGTTTTCAGAGTGGCTAACCAGATGTCTGGGGGAAACCCACAAGCAGTACTTAAGCACAAATGTGCTTTCCCCTCCTGCAGATTCCAGCAACTGGTATTTGGAAGCATTACTGTCTTCAACTGTGGAGACTGGAGCATAGCTGTCACAGCTGGTAGCCGCTGATATCCTTGTCCTCCATGAATTTGTCTAATTCTCTTTTAAAGGCACCCAAGTTGTTGGCCATCACTGCCTCCTGTGGGAGTTAGCAGGACTGTCAACAGGGAGCTGCACTAAAGTTATGGGTATCCTTATGTAACTGAAATGGACACCACAATGGGGGAGGCATATTGGGAAGATTCCCACTTCCCTGACAACCCTCCTTGGTTCCTAGCTTTATGTGCTCTCTCTTTTTCTGTAGGATACCGCACATTATGATCTACTGCAGGTTTCACATTCACACACAGGAGTGCTTTTCATGTAGAAATCTGGGCAGTGTGTTAAATGGATCCACCTTGCCTTATCCCTCAGCCTTTTGCATCACGACAATAAACACAATGCAAAGCATCAGCAGAGTTCTAAAAAACACTCTCTCCCCCTCCCCTTTCAAATACTGGACGAAGGAGTTTTCTTTTATCAATATATCATTACATACCGCAGCAGATCCTTTAATTTCTCAACATGTAAAATAGGCTGCGAGAAAATTAGAATCTATTGTTGGTTGGCAGGAATGAGGTCGGTATTTAATTTTTGATCTATACTTGGCTTATGGATTTTAGAAAGGAATATTAAAATGTATTAAAAGTGATCTGTATTGCTTTCTTTTAAATGGCTGATGAGAAGACTGGTGACTGCCATCATCAATTTGATCAGCAATGCTCCAGCAGTCTTCACACAACAACCTTTGACAGTACATAAATAAAGAGAAATGAATACAATTAGGAGGTTTAAAAGTAACACTACTAAAGTGAAAGGGTGCATTTTTTTTGCAAGTCTTTCTTTGATTTTCAATACTTTATGGCAGACACAGCGTTGCATGCTTTTCAGTTACTGAATGTGACCTGGCCACCATATTTTTCAATATTGACTACATCTATTGGCCACAGATTTGTCGTGTTTTACTTGTATATATTTTCCAACAGCGCCAAGGGAAGGTCCCCGAAGGGACATCCAGCAGCCAGTCTCTATCCTGGTTCCACCAACACTCTGGACCTTGAAGACTGGCCTTGTTGTACTCCAGCAGCAACTGGAGGGCACCAAATTGGCTACTCTGGCTCTAGCGCCTTGCCTTCTAGTACTCTGCGTCCTTAGAAGGCTAGATAGACTAGGCCTAAGGGAAAAGGTGCCCTCTAGTTCCAGTCTGAAGAGGGTCACCTCAGCAGCCAGGGAATATCCTTCGTTTAGGACACACCAAGTCCCATAAAGCCCTTGCAGCCAAGTCAGCTTATAATCCTGATCAATTTGTCTTTAGTTATGCTCAGAGTAGATCCTTTGAAATGAATGGACACGACTAACTTGGGCCCATTAATTCCCATTGGTTTTCTCTGAGTAAAACTTAAGTTGCATACAGCTTGTGGTTAGGAAGATTGGGAACATCATGTTAGAACCAACTCAGTGTGTTTATTTAGGGTTTCATTCAGTTTTAAGCATTTGGTCTGATATTAAACAGCCATATTTAGTTTTACCATCAATAATTGAATATTTCATCCTATGCATCTCATATACTAAGCTATATCATCGGTATCATCGTCAGCTTTTTAGGAACCTTCTCCACAAAGCAGCTTACAGTCTCAAACAGAAACCCGACACATCACAGACTTTTATGAGAGCTGTCTAAAAATGTGGATTAGTTCAAAGTTGATAAAATTCAAATATGCTAAGATTAGATAGTGGAGACTCTGCAACCTAATAATTGATAGGCGTGTTCAGAAATTTGCCTGAACATGTGAACTCTATATTCAAGGGTAGGGGGTGGCATGTGGGCACAAGCTCCACCCTCAACATCCATGCACACACCACTGAGCATGCTCAGTCTCCGACCATCGCTGCGTTGAGGGAGGGAGGTCTGCAGGGGGCTCCTGCACACTTTCTGTTGAATGTGAGAAGGATCTCCACAGAATGAATGAAGTGGGCCCTCCCATTCATGTGAAGCATTCCATTAGAAGTCCTCTGCAGACCCGACCTGCTCAATACAAGGATATTGAGTGGAGTACAACACATTTGAGGACACTGGTGGTGGAGCTTGCATGTGTGCACCCCTGCCCTCACCCACAATGTGGCCATTTGAAATGTCTGAATATGCCTCCTATCCTTCATTTGTAAAGATTTGCTATCCACCCGCCCACAAAGTTCCTTCGATTCCATGTGCTACGCAGAGGAGCATGGTTTTGTACTGGAATTCAATACGGCAAGATAAAGAGAAAGTGTTGTGATGGGACGTGAAACTGCCAGGCAGCGTATGGAGGTATTCTGCCTTGAATTCTTTCATTTGGGATTTAAAAACCAGATTATGCTTAAAATATCTGTTGAACTAATTTAATTTCTTTTGTAAAAATGTGTCTCACCCTGAAATCGTCAGTGATATGATAAAGCTAATTAAGACATGCATGGTGTTAACAGTTTCATTAGAGGAGATAATATTGCAGAAGAAAAATAAGAAATCATTATGATGAATGCCTCAACATTACATTACATGTTAATGAAGTGTAAATGATCTAATTATTTTTGAAAGAATACAGATTCGATTAAACTGTCGGAATTAAATTGGAAAGGACAGCCTATTGTACTTTTTATGTACAGACAAGTTAGCGTTAATTAGGCACAATCTACAGGAACAAATGAGGCACAGCCCTCAGTGAACAATCATGTATGCATTGCTCAAGGCAGGTTTCATAAAGAAATATATTAGGGGAAAAATGTAAGTCAATTAAATACAGTGCTTTAGCAGTGGGAGGGAAAATGAACAAGATCTTGGTTCCCTCCCCCAACATTTCAAGTGCTATGCAATCAGGATGATAGTTATGCTCCATCACTAATTTCATAAATACTAATTTTGCTGATGAGACATTGTGATTCTTATGCCTTAAATGACTTTTCAGGAGGCATTTAATGACTTCTGAACAGATGATATTTCCAGCACTTAAACTCTGATCCAAATTAAGGTTAGAAAGTAAGAGGTGAAGCGGGAGATGCCAGTGGTTAGTTAGCTATGGCCACTGATCCCTGGAGTAGGATACAGCTCCCTCTTAGATGCTCCATGCAACTAAATGAATGGTCCAGTTCTAAAGAGCTGACGTATAGAATGGTTCAACAGATGCATCAGTGAAAAGTTACAAAACATGACATTATATGGGCATTGAGTCCTGGCTTTACTGAACTTTTCTTCCCCTTTGGGGATTTTTCTTTTTTAAATGAAAGCCCACATCAGCAAAGCAAGGCTGGTTTGAAGCAGATTGTTCCTTGTTCCTATTGAGGATCAATCATAATTTCCAGTAGATGGAATACTCTTAGTAACGAGGCTCATACAAAAGAGGGGGGAAAAAGGTGATAAAGACATGCTTTGATATTTTGTGTGAATAAGTTTTTCAGCAGCCAAACGATTCCCTCTCCACACCTTTCTTGGCCACGTGTGTCCTCCTCTGTCTGCTATTCATTAAACATCCCCTACCTTATCTGCCTTGCCTTCCTCTTTATCAGCATTTAGCTATGTGAGGGGTTGTAGGGATTATCTAAATTGTCCCCTAAAAAAACAGGTGATGTGTGTTAAATCACGTTATGAAAATTTACTATGAAGCTACCACATTTCAATACAGGGTAAAGCAAGGTCCATTAACAATAGCTGTAGGTTTGGCACTGACATCTATATATGTATGCTTTGAACTATATAACATGTGATATTTCCTGGAGTCTTATGGTGCAATAACTATTGTACTCTAGTTTTCTCTGTGGACTTATAGAATAGTACAATCAATGCTATGAGCAGGCTTTATCCCAAGAGTTAGCTCAGTTGGTAGTTGGTGAATATATCAGATAATCATTATTTTTATCCTAATCAGGACAATATTTTCCTGATAGTTGCATGAAAATCTTCCATATAGTTCTCATCCTAAGCATACACAGAGAGAACTATAGTATCTAATTGACCGCCATTTCTTTTGACCACAAGAAACCAAGGGCACATGTTTTCCACAGATGTTCCATTTAAATGAGTCCTGCATAAGAACACAGTTATGCTCACTTGCATGGTTCCTATTCCCATTCCTTTTAATGGGGTATGTGCTGCAGAGATTCCCAGTTAATAGTACCAAGTTGTCTGAGTTTGCATTTGGTATTTTCTGCCAAATCCAATTCCAGTTTTGTGGGGGCAGGAGGAGACATCTGAGGAACTACTTTGAGCAGTAATTGAAGTGAGCTGAAGTTGTAATACTAGTAAAAGAACTCTAGCCCAACTTGCATGCCAAATGTTTTATTTTTATTGAAACATTAAAACATTTTGAGTTTAATGCAGGCAATGTAGTAAGTCATAATATAAGAAACCTAAATGCAATTGGGTAAGAAAACCCAGATAGAATAGAAAGAAAGAAAGAAAGAAAGTGTCAATTTCATAGAGGAAGGAAGGAAGGAAGGAAAGAAAGAAAGAAAGAAAGAAGGGTCAATTTCATAGTTGACAGATAACCTAAGGTAAGGTTGGGGGAAAACGGGGAGAGAGAGATCTGGAGGAGGATTATGCAACAGTTTGAGTTTGTCCCTGAACAGAGTCTTTCCAGAAGCTTATCTGAGAAGATAATGGAAGACATCCCTCTGCAGAGTCATTGATGAAGGAGAGGAAGGGGAACCAAGTTGTCACAAAAGCATCTGGTTTGGCACAATTTGTAGCAAGCCAGATGAAGTGAGTCAATTTCTCAGATCAAGTTATGTGCCAAATGCAAGCTCTCAAGGGTAAATTCTGAGAACATTTTGCATCCTCCTGCAATAGTCCTACAGGTTGCCGCAAGGAGAAATTTCACCAGATCCCAATGGACCAATTTAGGGCCAGTAAACAATTATAGAGCAAGTCCAAGAGTCTAGGAACAGCTTGCTTAGTTATTAATGATAAATGATTAACCCTCTTATCTCAGTAATGCTCAACATAAGGGCAAAGCTACCACTTATGAATGTAAGTGCCTTGGTCCTCACGTTGCCTCCAACTCTTAGGAGATGCTGAGGAGTTCCATGGAGCTTAACTGTTCCGAGGTACCCACAACCAGTTAGCTTAAGAGAACCTTCTCTTCCTGTTGCAGAAATGGTCATTGAAAGGGGTTGAGCCCACACAACTGACCAAGAGGCCTCAGGGATTAGTTCATCAAGGCCATTTCCCCAAACCAATAGCAAGCCATTTGTACCCAAATGTGAATATACCAAGTTGCAAGCAAAGTTTGAGAATATAATTTGGAGAATAAAAATTTGCTCACAACACACCTTGTTTTTTTTATCGATAAATACATTGCAAAACACAACTAGGATTTTCCTCATTATCACTTGGTGCTCTTGCTCTCAGTTTGAAAAGATATCTATCCATATTTTGATTATATATATATATATATATATATATATATATATATATATATTACTATACTACACTGAAATGTTTCAATGTTTCTTTGATTGTCCTTGAATCTTTTAGCCACACTTGCCATCCTCTCTTGCCACACCAGTGTGGCACGTAAAACCCTTTGAGAACCACTGGCCTAGCCTGATCAGCTACCATGTGCCCTTAATCCGCAGAGTTCTCTTCAAATGCAGAAGGGAATCAGGATATACCATACTGGGCTCAGTGACTGACAAGTTTCTGGATTTGGCAATCCACATATAAACAAGTCCTAGTAGTTCTGGCTTCTTGAGGTTTAGCACTAAGGACAAGCCTGCAGTGATATGGTATGTTAACTAGGGTATGCTTAAAGGTGTTTCTGTTCTCAGCATATCACATTTTACTTCCAATTCAGCCTTCAGTTACAGGTGCAATTCCAGTTAAAGCTATTGTGGAAGGGGACCCCATCAATAGCTGTACTGTAGCTCATACAGGTCCCTATATTTCCGAGGCATTAAAATCATGATGGACTTCTTATTGGAAGAAATGGCAGCAATTTATATCCTTATGCTATTATACATATTGGTCTGTCATTCTGTTGGCCTGCTAGTATATGATCTTATAAGTCAATCATTTTTATTGGCACATTAACACAAAGTATAATGAGGTTAATTGATTCAGTGCAGCTTAAACAGGTTATACAATTTAGCGCTTAGATCTTATTAGGTTTGCTATCTTGCTAATATATCAAAAATGAAATCATTACAGTAAATCCGACAGTTATTTGCTGGAATAACAAGATAACAAAATTGAGGAATGTACTATAAAACAAATATTTCTGATTAAACACATTATCATATCATGTTCTGGCAAATGAGCTAATGAATAAAGTGTAACATTAGTCAAGACAGATGCCTATGTTTCTCTAACACACGGCTAAATGACACAAAATTTCTGTTTGACAACTTGTCGTTTTCCCTAGCCCCCCAGTTACTATTTATTAGCAGTATTTCAAAACTGCTTATTATGACTGCCCCATACATTTGCCTTTTTGAGGTTATCTTCATTAAATAAATAGTATAAAGTATATTTTTGTCTTCCTTCTTTCAAGTTAATCATATTTAGGATATTAACAGTGTGGGGAAAATGCACTGATTTATAATACACACAGGCAGTGCAGTCAAGAGTGAGTTGCCACTAGTGAGCTGTAAATTTGCATGACATTGTTTCGCTACCCTAAACCTAGAAATTAGGTATTTCTGTGCTCTTTCTATGCATGGTCATATAAACAACCTGGTCATACAACCGTTTCTAGACAATTAATAATTATGGTACCATACTTACAGTTTGCTATTTTAGTTTGGGGTTTTTTTGGCAACTGAATCACCATTTAAATCTCTTGCTTTTTTCATGGAAAATGATTTCCTTTTGAAAATGTTCTGATGGGATCATTCTTAACGGACTGGCTTTTGTTATACAAGTTGCAAAAACACACTCGCTGCCCCGTGAAGAGATTTCATCAATGTAAAGCAGGTTTATTCTTAACTGCACCACTTTTCATACTGTGATTTGATAACCATGATGCTAGTAGGTTAATCATATTGATGAAGTATCCAGAAAGACTGTGTTTAACAATCGCTTACCCTGTGGAAAAGTAACCTGATTGACTGGGAACCTTTTCACCTTTTGTGGCAAGGGAATAGCTGCTGGCTTGGCCCTATGTTCAAACATAGACTGGCATGTAACCCAAGGGCAGTATTACCACTGAAGGATTGATCTGAATTAACAAGAGATAAATTGCAGGGAGACTCCCCAGTGCCAAGTGAATTCAGATTGTGTTATTTGAGCAAATTATTTCTTTTATTTGCCGTGCATGATTAAATGCCTTCCCTTAAGGAGGGGCTGCTGTTATGGGAATATCATTGCATTTTCCCAGTATTGAAATGGCAGTATTTTGCATCGAGAGAAATTCAGAATGTGGTGCAAGGGTCTCTATGACAGTGCTGTGAGAAGTGAAGTTACAGGGACCGAGGACCAAACCATGTGACACTTATCCAACTTGCCTTCCCTCCACCCACTGCCAGCTAGTGTGATAAATATCATTTGGCCCCAAGTCCAACTGCTCTGCTTTGCTAGAAAGCAGATGCTGAACAATCTGATTTGATCTGTGCATATACCACATACACATATCTACAGCCCTAGCTGCTCTCAGATGGGGACTGTTCATCCTGGAGCAATGTCTGTGCAGCTGGATCAGGGCCTGTGGCTGCAAACTTGAGTACAGGGTTACTTAAATACCATGAAGGACATGCTCTGACTGCAGCGGTATATAAGTACCCTAATTATGCAGGATTGCAGCCTGTGATTGTTTGATTTAATTGATCAGAAAGGCCCCAAATGATCAAAGGTGGCTTGCCGGAATATTGTAACAGAAAATTAGAGACATGTTGCTTGCACCAACCAAATGATGTAACCCAGCCCATTTAATGAGATATTCCATAGAAGCACTGTTAATTGTCCCCTGTGGCCTCAACCAGGCATTGCTGGTCCCATACTGTGGAACATTTCCAACAGAGATTCATCAGGAACCTACGATTTTTACTTCCAGGTGTCTCCTGTATGAATTTGTTTAACATTTTCTTGAGGAGCCAGTCATTTTAACAATTGTTCTGTACTGCACTGTTTTTAATTTTATTTTTTATGTTTTTATATTGTTGTACACCACCCTGATATTTTATGAGTGGGTGGTATATAAATGCTTAAGTAAGTATATAATGGAGGAGGCCTAAAGTACTGCAAAGAGTGTTCCCATCACAAAGATTTTCTTTTTGTTGATCTGGGAGAGGTAGATGCCATCCATCTTGAAGTAGGTCCCGTAATGACTACTTTACAGACAGTGTGTTCATTTAATTAGGAGACCTGCTGACATGCCTATTTCTGGCCCATCCGTCCCCGCACCACAACCTTCGGCTTAAAATGTTGGCTTAAAATGCCTAAGTAAAAAATAGCATTCATAAGTAAGTCCCCAGAAAGCAGACCCTCCCTGCATACCTGTAAAACTCTCTGCAAATGCATTTCTCAGGGAAAATATTTCCTGATGGCTCTTTTATCAGCAATGTCACTATAATAAAATAATTTTCCCAGACTGGAGTTGGCTAAAATACTGGCTGGGTGACAGAAGCCAATGATTCAATGTAAGATATTGATGGTCACACATGCCGCTTCCCATTTTGAAAAGCGGTATCATTCTGTGAGGTGTGCAAGTATTCCATCTATCATCCCAAACACATTAGGGAACCCTGCTATGGCACCGAATCTCTTTTTGATGTGATATCGCAGTAGCTGGCTACATGGCAAATGACTGTATTTAGGATACTGCCTAACTAAAGCAGCTGCTCCTGGGGTGAAAAACCTCCCCGACATCTCAGCACATCAGCACCTGTTGGATTGATTTAAGCCCAGTGCCCCAAAGAAGAATGAAGAATGACTAAATACATTGCGGAAGGTAAGCAGTGTGCCTGCATTAATGCATCCACAACACAAACATGTCTTCTAACTGAAAGCATAGTTTTGTGATGGATCCCTAATAGCAGGCTTTGGTCAATTTTAATGGCATTTGGTCAGCCTAGATGACAAGTCTTTCCTCTTCAACAACAACAACAACAACAGAGTTTGACAACTTTTCTTCTTCATCCTCATCAGTGGGACCTCATTGTTGTTGTTGGCACCTGGCTGTGGCACACAATGGAGTGTGTGTGTGTGTGTGTGTGTGTGTGTTAGCAGCACCAAAGTGATCTTCTTGGGGCGCAAGCTGGGGCTGTGTGTAGGGGGGTCCTGGGCTGCCCAGATGACAAGACACTCCCCCCTCCAGCCTAATGTAGTCCAAAGAAAAGCAGAACAATATATTTGACATCCGCTTGGCTGCAAGATTTGCCAGAAGGACACGTACAAGGCGCCTTTCAACAGTCTTTGGGATTCCACTCTGGATTTGTGTAGGGTTTAATCTTTAGCCTTTTCTTCTCCAAAAGATGTCTCACAAGACAGTGGAGGTTTAGGATCAGACTTTTCCTTCTCTTAGATGGGCTACCTTCCCAGGTTGAGGAGCCCCATCTGCCCCTAGTACTTCATAGATGATAATGTAACTATTGGTACAACAGAGGGTCTCACACACTTATCCAAGGGTAAGCCTCCACAGTCACTTATGGACTCATTTTTAAAACCGTGTTTATGGAAGACAATCTTACTCGGCTACGAGTGATCGCCAAAGAAGAAGACCCCCACCCCTTACTCCCTGATCAGCTGACTGGACCGGCTCTTCCGTTAGGCAATGACACACACCCTCTCTCCAGTTCCCCACCTTCTGGCAACACTAAGTCAGTATTTCATGCATGGCGAGCTTTTTCTTGAAGTTTCTTCCGTTAATTTCTTTTTCTTTTTTTACCTAACTTTTTGTGGTTCTGGAAATCTTGGATTTCCTCAAGCCTGCTTATCCTTCTGTCTTGTGTGTGGATGGTGCCATTTTCATAATTGGAGGAGTAACCTATTTTTAGGATAGGACAGTTCGCCTGGCTACAGCTGAGATTATTGTTGGTTCAGGGGAAGAAGCTTTTCATAGCAAGGGATATTCTTCTGCAGCACAGTGAGAAACAAGGCGGTCCCTTCCTGACCGCTAAGTCTCATTTGTTTGCTATGGTGTGAGTTGTCTGCATGCCTGCATTGTGTGCATGAGAACTCAGTGTTGAGTGAGTTTGTTGGTGCTGCTGTGTCCCCCGCAGGATACAAATAGTACTGGTGTGGTTATGGCTGGCTCTGTACCCAAATGGCAAGGTAGCTCCTTATGTAAACAAAGGAAAGAGAAGAAAATGAAGAGCCGGTATTCCCGAATAACTTAATTTGTTATCTGACTTCCAAGCTTTTCCATGCTTTCTCTAATGTTAATATAACTTGTAGCCACAGGTCTCTGGAACTGTTTCTCAGGTGCTGTATTATTATAACGGCATTCTGACTGACAAATCAGCTTGAGTGATAATATTATGATAGATGAAACATAATACGAGACGATAATGATAGCTTGCAAAAAGATTTCAAAGTAGCACAGTCGGGGAAATGTTGAGTTTCCCACTCAAGAATGCAGGAGGGAAAAAGCTGTGAGTATGATCAAAATGCCACAGAATGTCAAAACGGTTTAAAACGAGCACTTCGCAAAAAGTATAATTTTTGACAAAACTCAAGAAATGGAAACGTTGTTTTGTGGAGTTCCATTTGTCTTACACAACTCCTTTCTGCTTTCACATCCAGTTCTTTAAAAGCCAGGAAACGAAACTTTGCTGCAAGATACTCATTGAGCCATCGTTATGGTATATTTCATGGGGGTTTCTCAGCTGGTTATAGGTTATGAAGGGGTCAGGGCAACTTTAACAATAGTGATATTAGGCGATATTAGGTCCTGAACTTAATGCTCTTACAAGGGCTGTGTGCATTATTTCAGTTCTGAATCACACAACTGAGAGTTAGGGTATTGAACTCCCCAGTCAGCTGTGAAGCTCACTTGGTGATTTTGGGCAAGCCATAGCCTTTCAGCTGGACCTACCTCATAGGGCTGTTGTAAGGCTAGAATAGGGAGTGGGAGACTTATGTATGCCACCTGGGGCTCATTGGAGGAAAGGTGGTATATAAATGTAATAATAGGTAATAAATAGGTAAAAAACAAACATGTCTTTTCTCCTAACCGCACCTCTCTCTGCTTTACAAAAGCTTCAACACTCCTGTTATGTTAGAGGTTGTCTGTTTGGCAATCTTGATTAAAAAGCAAGAAAGAAATACTCTGAGCAGGTGTAATTTCACAATTTAAACTCACTCTAATCATAGGACCATCATGACTGCAGGGATAAAATTGAATTTGTGCCTAGCCTGCTGCCCTGATGCTAAACACAGTTGCTGATCTCATTTTTTGACAGAATTACAAGCCTGGTAGATGAAGGGAACGCTGTGGATGTAGCCTATCTTGATTTCAGCAAGGTCTTTGACAAGGTGCCCCATGATATTCTTGTAAAGAAGCTGGTAAAGTGCGGGCTAGACAATGCTACCATTCAGTGGATTTGTAACTGGCTGACTGACCGAACCCAAAGGGTGCTCATCAATGGCTCCTCTTCATCCTGGAGAGAAGTGACTAGTGGGGTGCCACAGGGTTCTGTCTTGGGCCCAGTCTTATTCAACATCTTTATCAATGACTTGGATGATGGGCTTTAGGGCATCCTGAACAAGTTTGCAGATGACACCAAATTGGGAGGGGTGGCTAATACCCCAGAGGACAGGATCACACTTCAAAATGACCTTAACAGATTAGATAACTGGGCCAAAGCAAACAAGATGAATTTTAACATGGAGAAATGCAAAGTACTATCACTTGGGCAAAATAAAAACAAAAATAAATAAATGAAATGCACAAATACAGGATGGGTGACTCCTGGCTTGAGAGCAGTACATGTGAAAAGGATCTAGGAGTCTTGGTAGACCACAAACTTGACATGAGTCAACAGTGTGATGCAGCAGCTAAAAAAGCCAATGCAATTCTGGGCTGCATCAATAGGAGTATAGCATCTAGATCAGGCATCCCCAAACTTTGGCCCTCCAAATGTTTTGGACTACAATTCCCATCTTCCCCGACCACTGGTCCTGTTAGCTAGGGATCATGGGAGTTGTAGGCCAAAACATCTGGAGGGCCGCAGTTTGGGGATGCCTGATCTAGATCAAGGGAAGTAATAGTAATAATAATAATAATAATTAATAATAATAAAATTTTATTTATACCCCGCCCTCCCCAATCAAAACTGGGCTCAGGGCGGCTAACACCAATAAAATTACAATAAAACATAAAAAGCAATTAATTAAAATACAAATTAAAATAAAATATTAAATTTTAAAATACAGCCTCATTTTAAGTACCGTAGTTCATAAATCCAAGCCACGAGGGAGGAAAACCCAGGGGTCAGACTAAGTCCAACCCAAAGGCCAGGCGGAACAGCTCTGTCTTGCAGGCCCTGCGGAAAGATGACAAATCCTGCAGGGCCCTGGTCTCCTGTGAAAGAGCGTTCCACCAAGTTGGGGCCAATACTGAAAAGGCCCTGGCCCTAGTGGAGGCCAATCTAGCCACCTTATGGCTCGGGATTGTTGTTTGTGGACCTTAAGGTCCTCCGCGGGGCATACCAGGACAGGCGGTCCTGTAAGTACGAGGGTCCCAAGCCGCATAGGGCTTTAAAGGTCAAAACCAGCACCTTAAACCTGATCCTGTACTCCACCAGGAGCCAGTGCAGCTGGTAAAGCACTGGATGAATATGATCCCGCGGCCGGGACCCCGTAAGGGGCTCAGCACTGCATTCTGCACCCGCTGGAGTTTCAAGGGCAGCCCCACGTAGAGTGAGTTACAATAATCAAGCCTGGAGGTGACCGTCGCATGGATCACTGTGGCCAGATCAGGGCGAGAGAGGTAAGGGACCAACTGCTTGATACGGCGGAGATGGAAAAATGCCACCTTAGCATTCTGCTCTGGTCAGACCTCACCTGGAGTACTGTGTCCAGTTCTGGGCACCACAGTTCAAGAAGGATGCTGACAAGCTGGAACATGTCCAGAGGAGGGCAACCAAAATTGGTCAAAGGCCTGGAAACGATGCCTTATGAGGAACGGC